>NW_027224900.1:0-56264 GCF_041296235.1 Equus asinus | reverse complement strand
GGTTCCGGGCAGTGGATCAGGTGGTTCCAGCGTTCTCGGCAGGTGATTCAGTTTGTTCGGCAGGTGGTTCTGGTCTGTCCTGGAGGTGGTTCCGGCCTGTCCAGCACGTGGTTCTGGCACGTCTGAGAGGTGGTTCCGGCATGCCCGGCAGGTGATCCCAGAGAGTCCTCCAAGTGGTTCTGGCCAGCCCGCAGGTGATTTTGGCGCGTCCGGCAGGTGGCTCCGGCATGCTCAGCAGGTTGTTCAGGCAGGTCCGGCGGGTGGTTCCGACGATTCGAGCAGGTGCTTCCGGCTAGCTCGGCAGGTGCTTTGGGCGTCTCCGTCACTTGATTTTGGCACATTTGAGAGGTGGGTCCAGCATTCCCAGCAGGTGATTCCAGAAAGTCCGGCAAGCGGTTCTGGCATAGCCAGCAGGTGATTTTTGCGTGTCCGGCAGGTGGGTCCTGCGAGTCGAGCAGGTGGTTCCTGCATGCTCGGCAGGTGGTTCAGGCGTGTCCGACAGGCGGTTCCGTTGTGTCCAGTAGGTGTTTCCGGCGTGTCCGGCACATGGTAGTGGCACGTCTGAGAGGTGGTTCCGGCATGCCCCGCAGGTGACTCCGGAGTGTCCAGCAAGTGGTTCTGGCATAGCCGGCTGGTGATTTTGGCGTGGCCAGCAGGTGGCTCCAGCGAGTCGAGCAGGTTGTTCCGGCGTGCTCAGCAGGTGTTTCAGATGGGTCCGTCAGGTGGTTCCGGTCTGTCCAATAGGTGGTTCCGGCGTGTCCGGCACGTGCTTCCGGCGAGTCTGAGAGGTGGCTCCGGCTGCCCGGTGGGTGATTCCGGAGTGTCCGGCAAGTCGTTCTGGCATAGCCGGCTGGTGATTTTGGCATGTCCAGCAGGTAAGATTTTGGCATGTCCGTCAGGTGATTTTGACGTGTCCGGCGGGTGGTTCCGGGCAGTGGATCAGGTGGTTCCAGCGTTCTCGGCAGGTGATTCAGTTTGGTTCGGCAGGTGTTCTGGTCTGTCCTGGAGGTGGTTCCGGCCTGTCCAGCACGTGGTTCTGGCACGTCTGAGAGGTGGTTCCGGCATGCCCGGCAGGTGATCCCAGAGAGTCCTCCAAGTGGTTCTGGCCCAGCCCGCAGGTGATTTTGGCGCGTCCGGCAGGTGGCTCCGGCATGCTCAGCAGGTTGTTCAGGCAGGTCCGGCGGTGGTTCCGACGATTCGAGCAGGTGCTTCCGGCTAGCTCGGCAGGTGCTTTGGGCGTCTCCGTCACTTGATTTGGCACATTTGAGAGGTGGGTCCAGCATTCCCAGCAGGTGATTCCAGAAAGTCCGGCAAGCGGTTCTGGCATAGCCAGCAGGTGATTTTTGCGTGTCCGGCAGGTGGGTCCTGCGAGTCGAGCAGGTGGTTCCTGCATGCTCGGCAGGTGGTTCAGGCGTGTCCGACAGGCGGTTCCGTTGTGTCCAGTAGGTGTTTTCCGGCGTGTCCGGCACATGGTAGTGGCACGTCTGAGAGGTGGTTCCGGCATGCCCCGCAGGTGACTTCCGGAGTGTCCAGCAAGTGGTTCTGGCATAGCCGGCTGGTGATTTTGGCGTGGCCAGCAGGTGGCTCCAGCGAGTCGAGCAGGTTGTTCCGGCATGCTCAGCAGGTGTTTCAGATGGGTCCGTCAGGTGGTTCCGGTCTGTCCAATAGGTGGTTCCGGCGTGTCCGGCACGTGCTTCCGGCGAGTCTGAGAGGTGGCTCCGGCATGCCCGGCTGGTGATTCCGGAGTGTCCGGCAAGTCGTTCTGGCATAGCCGGCTGGTGATTTTGGCATGTCCAGCAGGTAAGATTTTGGCATGTCCGTCAGGTGATTTTGACGTGTCCGGCGGGTGGTTCCGGGCAGTGGATCAGGTGGTTCCAGCGTTCTCGGCAGGTGATTCAGTTTGGTTCGGCAGGTGGTTCTGGTCTGTCCTGGAGGTGGTTCCGGCCTGTCCAGCACGTGGTTCTGGCACGTCTGAGAGGTGGTTCCGGCATGCCCGGCAGGTGATCCGGAGTGTCCAGCAAGTGGTTCTGGCCCAGCCCGCAGGTGATTTTGGCGCGTCCGGCAGGTGGCTCCGGCATGCTCAGCAGGTTGTTCAGGCAGGTCCGGCAGGTGGTTCCGACGATTCGAGCAGGTGCTTCCGGCTAGCTCGGCAGGTGCTTTGGGCGTCTCCGTCACTTGATTTTGGCACATTTGAGAGGTGGGTCCAGCATTCCCAGCAGGTGATTCCAGAAAGTCCGGCAAGCGGTTCTGGCATAGCCAGCAGGTGATTTTTGCGTGTCCGGCAGGTGGGTCCTGCGAGTCGAGCAGGTGGTTCCTGCATGCTCGGCAGGTGGTTCAGGCGTGTCCGACAGGCGGTTCCGTTGTGTCCAGTAGGTGTTTCCAGCGTGTCCGGCACATGGTAGTGGCACGTCTGAGAGGTGGTTCCGGCATGCCCCGCAGGTGACTCCGGAGTGTCCAGCAAGTGGTTCTGGCATAGCCGGCTGGTGATTTTGGCGTGGCCAGCAGGTGGCTCCAGCGAGTCGAGCAGGTTGTTCCGGCGTGCTCAGCAGGTGTTTCAGATGGGTCCGTCAGGTGGTTCCGGTCTGTCCAATAGGTGGTTCCGGCGTGTCCGGCACGTGCTTCCGGCGAGTCTGAGAGGTGGCTCCGGCATGCCCGGTGGGTGATTCCGGAGTGTCCGGCAAGTCGTTCTGGCATAGCCGGCTGGTGATTTTGGCATGTCCAGCAGGTAAGATTTTGGCATGTCCGTCAGGTGATTTTGACGTGTCCGGC
Source organism: Equus asinus (assembly GCF_041296235.1). Taxonomy (NCBI): domain Eukaryota; kingdom Metazoa; phylum Chordata; class Mammalia; order Perissodactyla; family Equidae; genus Equus; species Equus asinus. The sequence goes on along the minus strand of NW_027224900.1, from coordinate 53,495 downwards.
GGGTGGTTCCGGGCAGTGGATCAGGTGGTTCCAGCGTTCTCGGCAGGTGATTCAGTTTGGTTCGGCAGGTGGTTCTGGTCTGTCCTGGAGGTGGTTCCGGCCTGTCCAGCACGTGGTTCTGGCACGTCTGAGAGGTGGTTCCGGCATGCCCGGCAGGTGATCCCAGAGAGTCCTCCAAGTGGTTCTGGCCCAGCCCGCAGGTGATTTTGGCGCGTCCGGCAGGTGGCTCCGGCATGCTCAGCAGGTTGTTCAGGCAGGTCCGGCAGGTGGTTCCGACGATTCGAGCAGGTGCTTCCGGCTAGCTCAGCAGGTGCTTTGGGCGTCTCCGTCACTTGATTTTGGCACATTTGAGAGGTGGGTCCAGCATTCCCAGCAGGTGATTCCAGAAAGTCCGGCAAGCGGTTCTGGCATAGCCAGCAGGTGATTTTTGCGTGTCCGGCAGGTGGGTCCTGCGAGTCGAGCAGGTGGTTCCTGCATGCTCGGCAGGTGGTTCAGGCGTGTCCGACAGGCGGTTCCGTTGTGTCCAGTAGGTGTTTCCGGCGTGTCCGGCACATGGTAGTGGCACGTCTGAGAGGTGGTTCCGGCATGCCCCGCAGGTGATTCCGGAGTGTCCAGCAAGTGGTTCTGGCATAGCCGGCTGGTGATTTTGGCGTGGCCAGCAGGTGGCTCCAGCGAGTCGAGCAGGTTGTTCCGGCGTGCTCAGCAGGTGTTTCAGATGGGTCCGTCAGGTGGTTCCGGTCTTTCCAGTAGGTGGTTCCGGCGTGTCCGGCACGTGCTTCCGGCGAGTCTGAGAGGTGGCTCCGGCGTGCCCGGTGGGTGATTCCGGAGTGTCCGGCAAGTCGTTCTGGCATAGCCGGCTGGTGATTTTGGCATGTCCAGCAGGTAAGATTTTGGCATGTCCGTCAGGTGATTTTGACGTGTCCGGCGGGTGGTTCCGGGCAGTGGATCAGGTGGTTCCAGCGTTCTCGGCAGGTGATTCAGTTTGGTTCGGCAGGTGGTTCTGGTCTGTCCTGGAGGTGGTTCCGGCCTGTCCAGCACGTGGTTCTGGCACGTCTGAGAGGTGGTTCCGGCATGCCCGGCAGGTGATCCCAGAGAGTCCTCCAAGTGGTTCTGGCCCAGCCCGCAGGTGATTTTGGCGCGTCCGGCAGGTGGCTCCGGCATGCTCAGCAGGTTGTTCAGGCAGGTCCGGCAGGTGGTTCCGACGATTCGAGCAGGTGCTTCCGGCTAGCTCGGCAGGTGCTTTGGGCGTCTCCGTCACTTGATTTTGGCACATTTGAGAGGTGGGTCCAGCATTCCCAGCAGGTGATTCCAGAAAGTCCGGCAAGCGGTTCTGGCATAGCCAGCAGGTGATTTTTGCGTGTCCGGCAGGTGGGTCCTGCGAGTCGAGCAGGTGGTTCCTGCATGCTCGGCAGGTGGTTCAGGCGTGTCCGACAGGCGGTTCCGTTGTGTCCAGTAGGTGTTTCCGGCGTGTCCGGCACATGGTAGTGGCACGTCTGAGAGGTGGTTCCGGCATGCCCCGCAGGTGATTCCGGAGTGTCCAGCAAGTGGTTCTGGCATAGCCGGCTGGTGATTTTGGCGTGGCCAGCAGGTGGCTCCAGCGAGTCGAGCAGGTTGTTCCGGCGTGCTCAGCAGGTGTTTCAGATGGGTCCGTCAGGTGGTTCCGGTCTTTCCAGTAGGTGGTTCCGGCGTGTCCGGCACGTGCTTCCGGCGAGTCTGAGAGGTGGCTCCGGCGTGCCCGGTGGGTGATTCCGGAGTGTCCGGCAAGTCGTTCTGGCATAGCCGGCTGGTGATTTTGGCATGTCCAGCAGGTAAGATTTTGGCATGTCCGTCAGGTGATTTTGACGTGTCCGGCGGGTGGTTCCGGGCAGTGGATCAGGTGGTTCCAGCGTTCTCGGCAGGTGATTCAGTTTGGTTCGGCAGGTGGTTCTGGTCTGTCCTGGAGGTGGTTCCGGCCTGTCCAGCACGTGGTTCTGGCACGTCTGAGAGGTGGTTCCGGCATGCCCGGCAGGTGATCCCAGAGAGTCCTCCAAGTGGTTCTGGCCCAGCCCGCAGGTGATTTTGGCGCGTCCGGCAGGTGGCTCCGGCATGCTCAGCAGGTTGTTCAGGCAGGTCCGGCAGGTGGTTCCGACGATTCGAGCAGGTGCTTCCGGCTAGCTCGGCAGGTGCTTTGGGCGTCTCCGTCACTTGATTTTGGCACATTTGAGAGGTGGGTCCAGCATTCCCAGCAGGTGATTCCAGAAAGTCCGGCAAGCGGTTCTGGCATAGCCAGCAGGTGATTTTTGCGTGTCCGGCAGGTGGGTCCTGCGAGTCGAGCAGGTGGTTCCTGCATGCTCGGCAGGTGGTTCAGGCGTGTCCGACAGGCGGTTCCGTTGTGTCCAGTAGGTGTTTCCGGCGTGTCCGGCACATGGTAGTGGCACGTCTGAGAGGTGGTTCCGGCATGCCCCGCAGGTGATTCCGGAGTGTCCAGCAAGTGGTTCTGGCATAGCCGGCTGGTGATTTTGGCGTGGCCAGCAGGTGGCTCCAGCGAGTCGAGCAGGTTGTTCCGGCGTGCTCAGCAGGTGTTTCAGATGGGTCCGTCAGGTGGTTCCGGTCTTTCCAGTAGGTGGTTCCGGCGTGTCCGGCACGTGCTTCCGGCGAGTCTGAGAGGTGGCTCCGGCGTGCCCGGTGGGTGATTCCGGAGTGTCCGGCAAGTCGTTCTGGCATAGCCGGCTGGTGATTTTGGCATGTCCAGCAGGTAAGATTTTGGCATGTCCGTCAGGTGATTTTGACGTGTCCGGCGGGTGGTTCCGGGCAGTGGATCAGGTGGTTCCAGCGTTCTCGGCAGGTGATTCAGTTTGGTTCGGCAGGTGGTTCTGGTCTGTCCTGGAGGTGGTTCCGGCCTGTCCAGCACGTGGTTCTGGCACGTCTGAGAGGTGGTTCCGGCATGCCCGGCAGGTGATCCCAGAGAGTCCTCCAAGTGGTTCTGGCCCAGCCCGCAGGTGATTTTGGCGCGTCCGGCAGGTGGCTCCGGCATGCTCAGCAGGTTGTTCAGGCAGGTCCGGCAGGTGGTTCCGACGATTCGAGCAGGTGCTTCCGGCTAGCTCGGCAGGTGCTTTGGGCGTCTCCGTCACTTGATTTTGGCACATTTGAGAGGTGGGTCCAGCATTCCCAGCAGGTGATTCCAGAAAGTCCGGCAAGCGGTTCTGGCATAGCCAGCAGGTGATTTTTGCGTGTCCGGCAGGTGGGTCCTGCGAGTCGAGCAGGTGGTTCCTGCATGCTCGGCAGGTGGTTCAGGCGTGTCCGACAGGCGGTTCCGTTGTGTCCAGTAGGTGTTTCCGGCGTGTCCGGCACATGGTAGTGGCACGTCTGAGAGGTGGTTCCGGCATGCCCCGCAGGTGATTCCGGAGTGTCCAGCAAGTGGTTCTGGCATAGCCGGCTGGTGATTTTGGCATGGCCAGCAGGTGGCTCCAGCGAGTCGAGCAGGTTGTTCCGGCGTGCTCAGCAGGTGTTTCAGATGGGTCCGTCAGGTGGTTCCGGTCTGTCCAGTAGGTGGTTCCGGCGTGTCCGGCACGTGCTTCCGGCGAGTCTGAGAGGTGGCTCCGGCGTGCCCGGTGGGTGATTCCGGAGTGTCCGGCAAGTCGTTCTGGCATAGCCGGCTGGTGATTTTGGCATGTCCAGCAGGTAAGATTTTGGCATGTCCGTCAGGTGATTTTGACGTGTCCGGCGGGTGGTTCCGGGCAGTGGATCAGGTGGTTCCAGCGTTCTCGGCAGGTGATTCAGTTTGGTTCGGCAGGTGGTTCTGGTCTGTCCTGGAGGTGGTTCCGGCCTGTCCAGCACGTGGTTCTGGCACGTCTGAGAGGTGGTTCCGGCATGCCCGGCAGGTGATCCCAGAGAGTCCTCCAAGTGGTTCTGGCCCAGCCCGCAGGTGATTTTGGCGCGTCCGGCAGGTGGCTCCGGCATGCTCAGCAGGTTGTTCAGGCAGGTCCGGCAGGTGGTTCCGACGATTCGAGCAGGTGCTTCCGGCTAGCTCGGCAGGTGCTTTGGGCGTCTCCGTCACTTGATTTTGGCACATTTGAGAGGTGGGTCCAGCATTCCCAGCAGGTGATTCCAGAAAGTCCGGCAAGCGGTTCTGGCATAGCCAGCAGGTGATTTTTGCGTGTCCGGCAGGTGGGTCCTGCGAGTCGAGCAGGTGGTTCCTGCATGCTCGGCAGGTGGTTCAGGCGTGTCCGACAGGCGGTTCCGTTGTGTCCAGTAGGTGTTTCCGGCGTGTCCGGCACATGGTAGTGGCACGTCTGAGAGGTGGTTCCGGCATGCCCCGCAGGTGATTCCGGAGTGTCCAGCAAGTGGTTCTGGCATAGCCGGCTGGTGATTTTGGCGTGGCCAGCAGGTGGCTCCAGCGAGTCGAGCAGGTTGTTCCGGCGTGCTCAGCAGGTGTTTCAGATGGGTCCGTCAGGTGGTTCCGGTCTGTCCAATAGGTGGTTCCGGCGTGTCCGGCACGTGCTTCCGGCGAGTCTGAGAGGTGGCTCCGGCATGCCCGGTGGGTGATTCCGGAGTGTCCGGCAAGTCGTTCTGGCATAGCCGGCTGGTGATTTTGGCATGTCCAGCAGGTAAGATTTTGGCATGTCCGTCAGGTGATTTTGACGTGTCCGGCGGGTGGTTCCGGGCAGTGGATCAGGTGGTTCCAGCGTTCTCGGCAGGTGATTCAGTTTGGTTCGGCAGGTGGTTCTGGTCTGTCCTGGAGGTGGTTCCGGCCTGTCCAGCACGTGGTTCTGGCACGTCTGAGAGGTGGTTCCGGCATGCCCGGCAGGTGATCCCAGAGAGTCCTCCAAGTGGTTCTGGCCCAGCCCGCAGGTGATTTTGGCGCGTCCGGCAGGTGGCTCCGGCATGCTCAGCAGGTTGTTCAGGCAGGTCCGGCGGGTGGTTCCGACGATTCGAGCAGGTGCTTCCGGCTAGCTCGGCAGGTGCTTTGGGCGTCTCCGTCACTTGATTTTGGCACATTTGAGAGGTGGGTCCAGCATTCCCAGCAGGTGATTCCAGAAAGTCCGGCAAGCGGTTCTGGCATAGCCAGCAGGTGATTTTTGCGTGTCCGGCAGGTGGGTCCTGCGAGTCGAGCAGGTGGTTCCTGCATGCTCGGCAGGTGGTTCAGGCGTGTCCGACAGGCGGTTCCGTTGTGTCCAGTAGGTGTTTCCGGCGTGTCCGGCACATGGTAGTGGCACGTCTGAGAGGTGGTTCCGGCATGCCCCGCAGGTGACTCCGGAGTGTCCAGCAAGTGGTTCTGGCATAGCCGGCTGGTGATTTTGGCGTGGCCAGCAGGTGGCTCCAGCGAGTCGAGCAGGTTGTTCCGGCATGCTCAGCAGGTGTTTCAGATGGGTCCGTCAGGTGGTTCCGGTCTGTCCAATAGGTGGTTCCGGCGTGTCCGGCACGTGCTTCCGGCGAGTCTGAGAGGTGGCTCCGGCATGCCCGGTGGGTGATTCCGGAGTGTCCGGCAAGTCGTTCTGGCATAGCCGGCTGGTGATTTTGGCATGTCCAGCAGGTAAGATTTTGGCATGTCCGTCAGGTGATTTTGACGTGTCCGGCGGGTGGTTCCGGGCAGTGGATCAGGTGGTTCCAGCGTTCTCGGCAGGTGATTCAGTTTGGTTCGGCAGGTGGTTCTGGTCTGTCCTGGAGGTGGTTCCGGCCTGCCCAGCACGTGGTTCTGGCACGTCTGAGAGGTGGTTCCGGCATGCCCGGCAGGTGATCCCAGAGAGTCCTCCAAGTGGTTCTGGCCCAGCCCGCAGGTGATTTTGGCGCGTCCGGCAGGTGGCTCCGGCATGCTCAGCAGGTTGTTCAGGCAGGTCCGGCAGGTGGTTCCGACGATTCGAGCAGGTGCTTCCGGCTAGCTCGGCAGGTGCTTTGGGCGTCTCCGTCACTTGATTTTGGCACATTTGAGAGGTGGGTCCAGCATTCCCAGCAGGTGATTCCAGAAAGTCCGGCAAGCGGTTCTGGCATAGCCAGCAGGTGATTTTTGCGTGTCCGGCAGGTGGGTCCTGCGAGTCGAGCAGGTGGTTCCTGCATGCTCGGCAGGTGGTTCAGGCGTGTCCGACAGGCGGTTCCGTTGTGTCCAGTAGGTGTTTCCGGCGTGTCCGGCACATGGTAGTGGCACGTCTGAGAGGTGGTTCCGGCATGCCCCGCAGGTGATTCCGGAGTGTCCAGCAAGTGGTTCTGGCATAGCCGGCTGGTGATTTTGGCGTGGCCAGCAGGTGGCTCCAGCGAGTCGAGCAGGTTGTTCCGGCGTGCTCAGCAGGTGTTTCAGATGGGTCCGTCAGGTGGTTCCGGTCTGTCCAATAGGTGGTTCCGGCGTGTCCGGCACGTGCTTCCGGCGAGTCTGAGAGGTGGCTCCGGCATGCCCGGTGGGTGATTCCGGAGTGTCCGGCAAGTCGTTCTGGCATAGCCGGCTGGTGATTTTGGCATGTCCAGCAGGTAAGATTTTGGCATGTCCGTCAGGTGATTTTGACGTGTCCGGCGGGTGGTTCCGGGCAGTGGATCAGGTGGTTCCAGCGTTCTCGGCAGGTGATTCAGTTTGGTTCGGCAGGTGGTTCTGGTCTGTCCTGGAGGTGGTTCCGGCCTGTCCAGCACGTGGTTCTGGCACGTCTGAGAGGTGGTTCCGGCATGCCCGGCAGGTGATCCCAGAGAGTCCTCCAAGTGGTTCTGGCCCAGCCCGCAGGTGATTTTGGCGCGTCCGGCAGGTGGCTCCGGCATGCTCAGCAGGTTGTTCAGGCAGGTCCGGCAGGTGGTTCCGACGATTCGAGCAGGTGCTTCCGGCTAGCTCGGCAGGTGCTTTGGGCGTCTCCGTCACTTGATTTTGGCACATTTGAGAGGTGGGTCCAGCATTCCCAGCAGGTGATTCCAGAAAGTCCGGCAAGCGGTTCTGGCATAGCCAGCAGGTGATTTTTGCGTGTCCGGCAGGTGGGTCCTGCGAGTCGAGCAGGTGGTTCCTGCATGCTCGGCAGGTGGTTCAGGCGTGTCCGACAGGCGGTTCCGTTGTGTCCAGTAGGTGTTTCCGGCGTGTCCGGCACATGGTAGTGGCACGTCTGAGAGGTGGTTCCGGCATGCCCCGCAGGTGATTCCGGAGTGTCCAGCAAGTGGTTCTGGCATAGCCGGCTGGTGATTTTGGCGTGGCCAGCAGGTGGCTCCAGCGAGTCGAGCAGGTTGTTCCGGCGTGCTCAGCAGGTGTTTCAGATGGGTCCGTCAGGTGGTTCCGGTCTGTCCAGTAGGTGGTTCCGGCGTGTCCGGCACGTGCTTCCGGCGAGTCTGAGAGGTGGCTCCGGCGTGCCCGGTGGGTGATTCCGGAGTGTCCGGCAAGTCGTTCTGGCATAGCCGGCTGGTGATTTTGGCATGTCCAGCAGGTAAGATTTTGGCATGTCCGTCAGGTGATTTTGACGTGTCCGGCGGGTGGTTCCGGGCAGTGGATCAGGTGGTTCCAGCGTTCTCGGCAGGTGATTCAGTTTGGTTCGGCAGGTGGTTCTGGTCTGTCCTGGAGGTGGTTCCGGCCTGTCCAGCACGTGGTTCTGGCACGTCTGAGAGGTGGTTCCGGCATGCCCGGCAGGTGATCCCAGAGAGTCCTCCAAGTGGTTCTGGCCCAGCCCGCAGGTGATTTTGGCGCGTCCGGCAGGTGGCTCCGGCATGCTCAGCAGGTTGTTCAGGCAGGTCCGGCAGGTGGTTCCGACGATTCGAGCAGGTGCTTCCGGCTAGCTCGGCAGGTGCTTTGGGCGTCTCCGTCACTTGATTTTGGCACATTTGAGAGGTGGGTCCAGCATTCCCAGCAGGTGATTCCAGAAAGTCCGGCAAGCGGTTCTGGCATAGCCAGCAGGTGATTTTTGCGTGTCCGGCAGGTGGGTCCTGCGAGTCGAGCAGGTGGTTCCTGCATGCTCGGCAGGTGGTTCAGGCGTGTCCGACAGGCGGTTCCGTTGTGTCCAGTAGGTGTTTCCGGCGTGTCCGGCACATGGTAGTGGCACGTCTGAGAGGTGGTTCCGGCATGCCCCGCAGGTGATTCCGGAGTGTCCAGCAAGTGGTTCTGGCATAGCCGGCTGGTGATTTTGGCGTGGCCAGCAGGTGGCTCCAGCGAGTCGAGCAGGTTGTTCCGGCGTGCTCAGCAGGTGTTTCAGATGGGTCCGTCAGGTGGTTCCGGTCTGTCCAATAGGTGGTTCCGGCGTGTCCGGCACGTGCTTCCGGCGAGTCTGAGAGGTGGCTCCGGCATGCCCGGTGGGTGATTCCGGAGTGTCCGGCAAGTCGTTCTGGCATAGCCGGCTGGTGATTTTGGCATGTCCAGCAGGTAAGATTTTGGCATGTCCGTCAGGTGATTTTGACGTGTCCGGCGGGTGGTTCCGGGCAGTGGATCAGGTGGTTCCAGCGTTCTCGGCAGGTGATTCAGTTTGGTTCGGCAGGTGGTTCTGGTCTGTCCTGGAGGTGGTTCCGGCCTGTCCAGCACGTGGTTCTGGCACGTCTGAGAGGTGGTTCCGGCATGCCCGGCAGGTGATCCCAGAGAGTCCTCCAAGTGGTTCTGGCCCAGCCCGCAGGTGATTTTGGCGCGTCCGGCAGGTGGCTCCGGCATGCTCAGCAGGTTGTTCAGGCAGGTCCGGCGGGTGGTTCCGACGATTCGAGCAGGTGCTTCCGGCTAGCTCGGCAGGTGCTTTGGGCGTCTCCGTCACTTGATTTTGGCACATTTGAGAGGTGGGTCCAGCATTCCCAGCAGGTGATTCCAGAAAGTCCGGCAAGCGGTTCTGGCATAGCCAGCAGGTGATTTTTGCGTGTCCGGCAGGTGGGTCCTGCGAGTCGAGCAGGTGGTTCCTGCATGCTCGGCAGGTGGTTCAGGCGTGTCCGACAGGCGGTTCCGTTGTGTCCAGTAGGTGTTTCCGGCGTGTCCGGCACATGGTAGTGGCACGTCTGAGAGGTGGTTCCGGCATGCCCCGCAGGTGACTCCGGAGTGTCCAGCAAGTGGTTCTGGCATAGCCGGCTGGTGATTTTGGCGTGGCCAGCAGGTGGCTCCAGCGAGTCGAGCAGGTTGTTCCGGCATGCTCAGCAGGTGTTTCAGATGGGTCCGTCAGGTGGTTCCGGTCTGTCCAATAGGTGGTTCCGGCGTGTCCGGCACGTGCTTCCGGCGAGTCTGAGAGGTGGCTCCGGCATGCCCGGTGGGTGATTCCGGAGTGTCCGGCAAGTCGTTCTGGCATAGCCGGCTGGTGATTTTGGCATGTCCAGCAGGTAAGATTTTGGCATGTCCGTCAGGTGATTTTGACGTGTCCGGCGGGTGGTTCCGGGCAGTGGATCAGGTGGTTCCAGCGTTCTCGGCAGGTGATTCAGTTTGGTTCGGCAGGTGGTTCTGGTCTGTCCTGGAGGTGGTTCCGGCCTGTCCAGCACGTGGTTCTGGCACGTCTGAGAGGTGGTTCCGGCATGCCCGGCAGGTGATCCCAGAGAGTCCTCCAAGTGGTTCTGGCCCAGCCCGCAGGTGATTTTGGCGCGTCCGGCAGGTGGCTCCGGCATGCTCAGCAGGTTGTTCAGGCAGGTCCGGCAGGTGGTTCCGACGATTCGAGCAGGTGCTTCCGGCTAGCTCGGCAGGTGCTTTGGGCGTCTCCGTCACTTGATTTTGGCACATTTGAGAGGTGGGTCCAGCATTCCCAGCAGGTGATTCCAGAAAGTCCGGCAAGCGGTTCTGGCATAGCCAGCAGGTGATTTTTGCGTGTCCGGCAGGTGGGTCCTGCGAGTCGAGCAGGTGGTTCCTGCATGCTCGGCAGGTGGTTCAGGCGTGTCCGACAGGCGGTTCCGTTGTGTCCAGTAGGTGTTTCCGGCGTGTCCGGCACATGGTAGTGGCACGTCTGAGAGGTGGTTCCGGCATGCCCCGCAGGTGATTCCGGAGTGTCCAGCAAGTGGTTCTGGCATAGCCGGCTGGTGATTTTGGCGTGGCCAGCAGGTGGCTCCAGCGAGTCGAGCAGGTTGTTCCGGCGTGCTCAGCAGGTGTTTCAGATGGGTCCGTCAGGTGGTTCCGGTCTGTCCAATAGGTGGTTCCGGCGTGTCCGGCACGTGCTTCCGGCGAGTCTGAGAGGTGGCTCCGGCATGCCCGGTGGGTGATTCCGGAGTGTCCGGCAAGTCGTTCTGGCATAGCCGGCTGGTGATTTTGGCATGTCCAGCAGGTAAGATTTTGGCATGTCCGTCAGGTGATTTTGACGTGTCCGGCGGGTGGTTCCGGGCAGTGGATCAGGTGGTTCCAGCGTTCTCGGCAGGTGATTCAGTTTGGTTCGGCAGGTGGTTCTGGTCTGTCCTGGAGGTGGTTCCGGCCTGTCCAGCACGTGGTTCTGGCACGTCTGAGAGGTGGTTCCGGCATGCCCGGCAGGTGATCCCAGAGAGTCCTCCAAGTGGTTCTGGCCCAGCCCGCAGGTGATTTTGGCGCGTCCGGCAGGTGGCTCCGGCATGCTCAGCAGGTTGTTCAGGCAGGTCCGGCGGGTGGTTCCGACGATTCGAGCAGGTGCTTCCGGCTAGCTCGGCAGGTGCTTTGGGCGTCTCCGTCACTTGATTTTGGCACATTTGAGAGGTGGGTCCAGCATTCCCAGCAGGTGATTCCAGAAAGTCCGGCAAGCGGTTCTGGCATAGCCAGCAGGTGATTTTTGCGTGTCCGGCAGGTGGGTCCTGCGAGTCGAGCAGGTGGTTCCTGCATGCTCGGCAGGTGGTTCAGGCGTGTCCGACAGGCGGTTCCGTTGTGTCCAGTAGGTGTTTCCGGCGTGTCCGGCACATGGTAGTGGCACGTCTGAGAGGTGGTTCCGGCATGCCCCGCAGGTGATTCCGGAGTGTCCAGCAAGTGGTTCTGGCATAGCCGGCTGGTGATTTTGGCGTGGCCAGCAGGTGGCTCCAGCGAGTCGAGCAGGTTGTTCCGGCGTGCTCAGCAGGTGTTTCAGATGGGTCCGTCAGGTGGTTCCGGTCTTTCCAGTAGGTGGTTCCGGCGTGTCCGGCACGTGCTTCCGGCGAGTCTGAGAGGTGGCTCCGGCGTGCCCGGTGGGTGATTCCGGAGTGTCCGGCAAGTCGTTCTGGCATAGCCGGCTGGTGATTTTGGCATGTCCAGCAGGTAAGATTTTGGCATGTCCGTCAGGTGATTTTGACGTGTCCGGCGGGTGGTTCCGGGCAGTGGATCAGGTGGTTCCAGCGTTCTCGGCAGGTGATTCAGTTTGGTTCGGCAGGTGGTTCTGGTCTGTCCTGGAGGTGGTTCCGGCCTGTCCAGCACGTGGTTCTGGCACGTCTGAGAGGTGGTTCCGGCATGCCCGGCAGGTGATCCCAGAGAGTCCTCCAAGTGGTTCTGGCCCAGCCCGCAGGTGATTTTGGCGCGTCCGGCAGGTGGCTCCGGCATGCTCAGCAGGTTGTTCAGGCAGGTCCGGCAGGTGGTTCCGACGATTCGAGCAGGTGCTTCCGGCTAGCTCGGCAGGTGCTTTGGGCGTCTCCGTCACTTGATTTTGGCACATTTGAGAGGTGGGTCCAGCATTCCCAGCAGGTGATTCCAGAAAGTCCGGCAAGCGGTTCTGGCATAGCCAGCAGGTGATTTTTGCGTGTCCGGCAGGTGGGTCCTGCGAGTCGAGCAGGTGGTTCCTGCATGCTCGGCAGGTGGTTCAGGCGTGTCCGACAGGCGGTTCCGTTGTGTCCAGTAGGTGTTTCCGGCGTGTCCGGCACATGGTAGTGGCACGTCTGAGAGGTGGTTCCGGCATGCCCCGCAGGTGATTCCGGAGTGTCCAGCAAGTGGTTCTGGCATAGCCGGCTGGTGATTTTGGCGTGGCCAGCAGGTGGCTCCAGCGAGTCGAGCAGGTTGTTCCGGCGTGCTCAGCAGGTGTTTCAGATGGGTCCGTCAGGTGGTTCCGGTCTGTCCAGTAGGTGGTTCCGGCGTGTCCGGCACGTGCTTCCGGCGAGTCTGAGAGGTGGCTCCGGCATGCCCGGTGGGTGATTCCGGAGTGTCCGGCAAGTCGTTCTGGCATAGCCGGCTGGTGATTTTGGCATGTCCAGCAGGTAAGATTTTGGCATGTCCGTCAGGTGATTTTGACGTGTCCGGCGGGTGGTTCCGGGCAGTGGATCAGGTGGTTCCAGCGTTCTCGGCAGGTGATTCAGTTTGGTTCGGCAGGTGGTTCTGGTCTGTCCTGGAGGTGGTTCCGGCCTGTCCAGCACGTGGTTCTGGCACGTCTGAGAGGTGGTTCCGGCATGCCCGGCAGGTGATCCCAGAGAGTCCTCCAAGTGGTTCTGGCCCAGCCCGCAGGTGATTTTGGCGCGTCCGGCAGGTGGCTCCGGCATGCTCAGCAGGTTGTTCAGGCAGGTCCGGCAGGTGGTTCCGACGATTCGAGCAGGTGCTTCCGGCTAGCTCGGCAGGTGCTTTGGGCGTCTCCGTCACTTGATTTTGGCACATTTGAGAGGTGGGTCCAGCATTCCCAGCAGGTGATTCCAGAAAGTCCGGCAAGCGGTTCTGGCATAGCCAGCAGGTGATTTTTGCGTGTCCGGCAGGTGGGTCCTGCGAGTCGAGCAGGTGGTTCCTGCATGCTCGGCAGGTGGTTCAGGCGTGTCCGACAGGCGGTTCCGTTGTGTCCAGTAGGTGTTTCCGGCGTGTCCGGCACATGGTAGTGGCACGTCTGAGAGGTGGTTCCGGCATGCCCCGCAGGTGATTCCGGAGTGTCCAGCAAGTGGTTCTGGCATAGCCGGCTGGTGATTTTGGCGTGGCCAGCAGGTGGCTCCAGCGAGTCGAGCAGGTTGTTCCGGCGTGCTCAGCAGGTGTTTCAGATGGGTCCGTCAGGTGGTTCCGGTCTGTCCAATAGGTGGTTCCGGCGTGTCCGGCACGTGCTTCCGGCGAGTCTGAGAGGTGGCTCCGGCATGCCCGGTGGGTGATTCCGGAGTGTCCGGCAAGTCGTTCTGGCATAGCCGGCTGGTGATTTTGGCATGTCCAGCAGGTAAGATTTTGGCATGTCCGTCAGGTGATTTTGACGTGTCCGGCGGGTGGTTCCGGGCAGTGGATCAGGTGGTTCCAGCGTTCTCGGCAGGTGATTCAGTTTGGTTCGGCAGGTGGTTCTGGTCTGTCCTGGAGGTGGTTCCGGCCTGTCCAGCACGTGGTTCTGGCACGTCTGAGAGGTGGTTCCGGCATGCCCGGCAGGTGATCCCAGAGAGTCCTCCAAGTGGTTCTGGCCCAGCCCGCAGGTGATTTTGGCGCGTCCGGCAGGTGGCTCCGGCATGCTCAGCAGGTTGTTCAGGCAGGTCCGGCAGGTGGTTCCGACGATTCGAGCAGGTGCTTCCGGCTAGCTCGGCAGGTGCTTTGGGCGTCTCCGTCACTTGATTTTGGCACATTTGAGAGGTGGGTCCAGCATTCCCAGCAGGTGATTCCAGAAAGTCCGGCAAGCGGTTCTGGCATAGCCAGCAGGTGATTTTTGCGTGTCCGGCAGGTGGGTCCTGCGAGTCGAGCAGGTGGTTCCTGCATGCTCGGCAGGTGGTTCAGGCGTGTCCGACAGGCGGTTCCGTTGTGTCCAGTAGGTGTTTCCGGCGTGTCCGGCACATGGTAGTGGCACGTCTGAGAGGTGGTTCCGGCATGCCCCGCAGGTGATTCCGGAGTGTCCAGCAAGTGGTTCTGGCATAGCCGGCTGGTGATTTTGGCGTGGCCAGCAGGTGGCTCCAGCGAGTCGAGCAGGTTGTTCCGGCGTGCTCAGCAGGTGTTTCAGATGGGTCCGTCAGGTGGTTCCGGTCTGTCCAGTAGGTGGTTCCGGCGTGTCCGGCACGTGCTTCCGGCGAGTCTGAGAGGTGGCTCCGGCATGCCCGGTGGGTGATTCCGGAGTGTCCGGCAAGTCGTTCTGGCATAGCCGGCTGGTGATTTTGGCATGTCCAGCAGGTAAGATTTTGGCATGTCCGTCAGGTGATTTTGACGTGTCCGGCGGGTGGTTCCGGGCAGTGGATCAGGTGGTTCCAGCGTTCTCGGCAGGTGATTCAGTTTGGTTCGGCAGGTGGTTCTGGTCTGTCCTGGAGGTGGTTCCGGCCTGTCCAGCACGTGGTTCTGGCACGTCTGAGAGGTGGTTCCGGCATGCCCGGCAGGTGATCCCAGAGAGTCCTCCAAGTGGTTCTGGCCCAGCCCGCAGGTGATTTTGGCGCGTCCGGCAGGTGGCTCCGGCATGCTCAGCAGGTTGTTCAGGCAGGTCCGGCGGGTGGTTCCGACGATTCGAGCAGGTGCTTCCGGCTAGCTCGGCAGGTGCTTTGGGCGTCTCCGTCACTTGATTTTGGCACATTTGAGAGGTGGGTCCAGCATTCCCAGCAGGTGATTCCAGAAAGTCCGGCAAGCGGTTCTGGCATAGCCAGCAGGTGATTTTTGCGTGTCCGGCAGGTGGGTCCTGCGAGTCGAGCAGGTGGTTCCTGCATGCTCGGCAGGTGGTTCAGGCGTGTCCGACAGGCGGTTCCGTTGTGTCCAGTAGGTGTTTCCGGCGTGTCCGGCACATGGTAGTGGCACGTCTGAGAGGTGGTTCCGGCATGCCCCGCAGGTGACTCCGGAGTGTCCAGCAAGTGGTTCTGGCATAGCCGGCTGGTGATTTTGGCGTGGCCAGCAGGTGGCTCCAGCGAGTCGAGCAGGTTGTTCCGGCGTGCTCAGCAGGTGTTTCAGATGGGTCCGTCAGGTGGTTCCGGTCTGTCCAATAGGTGGTTCCGGCGTGTCCGGCACGTGCTTCCGGCGAGTCTGAGAGGTGGCTCCGGCGTGCCCGGTGGGTGATTCCGGAGTGTCCGGCAAGTCGTTCTGGCATAGCCGGCTGGTGATTTTGGCATGTCCAGCAGGTAAGATTTTGGCATGTCCGTCAGGTGATTTTGACGTGTCCGGCGGGTGGTTCCGGGCAGTGGATCAGGTGGTTCCAGCGTTCTCGGCAGGTGATTCAGTTTGGTTCGGCAGGTGGTTCTGGTCTGTCCTGGAGGTGGTTCCGGCCTGCCCAGCACGTGGTTCTGGCACGTCTGAGAGGTGGTTCCGGCATGCCCGGCAGGTGATCCCAGAGAGTCCTCCAAGTGGTTCTGGCCCAGCCCGCAGGTGATTTTGGCGCGTCCGGCAGGTGGCTCCGGCATGCTCAGCAGGTTGTTCAGGCAGGTCCGGCAGGTGGTTCCGACGATTCGAGCAGGTGCTTCCGGCTAGCTCGGCAGGTGCTTTGGGCGTCTCCGTCACTTGATTTTGGCACATTTGAGAGGTGGGTCCAGCATTCCCAGCAGGTGATTCCAGAAAGTCCGGCAAGCGGTTCTGGCATAGCCAGCAGGTGATTTTTGCGTGTCCGGCAGGTGGGTCCTGCGATTCGAGCAGGTGGTTCCTGCATGCTCGGCAGGTGGTTCAGGCGTGTCCGACAGGCGGTTCCGTTGTGTCCAGTAGGTGTTTCCGGCGTGTCCGGCACATGGTAGTGGCACGTCTGAGAGGTGGTTCCGGCATGCCCCGCAGGTGATTCCGGAGTGTCCAGCAAGTGGTTCTGGCATAGCCGGCTGGTGATTTTGGCGTGGCCAGCAGGTGGCTCCAGCGAGTCGAGCAGGTTGTTCCGGCGTGCTCAGCAGGTGTTTCAGATGGGTCCGTCAGGTGGTTCCGGTCTTTCCAGTAGGTGGTTCCGGCGTGTCCGGCACGTGCTTCCGGCGAGTCTGAGAGGTGGCTCCGGCGTGCCCGGTGGGTGATTCCGGAGTGTCCGGCAAGTCGTTCTGGCATAGCCGGCTGGTGATTTTGGCATGTCCAGCAGGTAAGATTTTGGCATGTCCGTCAGGTGATTTTGACGTGTCCGGCGGGTGGTTCCGGGCAGTGGATCAGGTGGTTCCAGCGTTCTCGGCAGGTGATTCAGTTTGGTTCGGCAGGTGGTTCTGGTCTGTCCTGGAGGTGGTTCCGGCCTGTCCAGCACGTGGTTCTGGCACGTCTGAGAGGTGGTTCCGGCATGCCCGGCAGGTGATCCCAGAGAGTCCTCCAAGTGGTTCTGGCCCAGCCCGCAGGTGATTTTGGCGCGTCCGGCAGGTGGCTCCGGCATGCTCAGCAGGTTGTTCAGGCAGGTCCGGCAGGTGGTTCCGACGATTCGAGCAGGTGCTTCCGGCTAGCTCGGCAGGTGCTTTGGGCGTCTCCGTCACTTGATTTTGGCACATTTGAGAGGTGGGTCCAGCATTCCCAGCAGGTGATTCCAGAAAGTCCGGCAAGCGGTTCTGGCATAGCCAGCAGGTGATTTTTGCGTGTCCGGCAGGTGGGTCCTGCGAGTCGAGCAGGTGGTTCCTGCATGCTCGGCAGGTGGTTCAGGCGTGTCCGACAGGCGGTTCCGTTGTGTCCAGTAGGTGTTTCCGGCGTGTCCGGCACATGGTAGTGGCACGTCTGAGAGGTGGTTCCGGCATGCCCCGCAGGTGATTCCGGAGTGTCCAGCAAGTGGTTCTGGCATAGCCGGCTGGTGATTTTGGCGTGGCCAGCAGGTGGCTCCAGCGAGTCGAGCAGGTTGTTCCGGCGTGCTCAGCAGGTGTTTCAGATGGGTCCGTCAGGTGGTTCCGGTCTGTCCAGTAGGTGGTTCCGGCGTGTCCGGCACGTGCTTCCGGCGAGTCTGAGAGGTGGCTCCGGCGTGCCCGGTGGGTGATTCCGGAGTGTCCGGCAAGTCGTTCTGGCATAGCCGGCTGGTGATTTTGGCATGTCCAGCAGGTAAGATTTTGGCATGTCCGTCAGGTGATTTTGACGTGTCCGGCGGGTGGTTCCGGGCAGTGGATCAGGTGGTTCCAGCGTTCTCGGCAGGTGATTCAGTTTGGTTCGGCAGGTGGTTCTGGTCTGTCCTGGAGGTGGTTCCGGCCTGTCCAGCACGTGGTTCTGGCACGTCTGAGAGGTGGTTCCGGCATGCCCGGCAGGTGATCCCAGAGAGTCCTCCAAGTGGTTCTGGCCCAGCCCGCAGGTGATTTTGGCGCGTCCGGCAGGTGGCTCCGGCATGCTCAGCAGGTTGTTCAGGCAGGTCCGGCAGGTGGTTCCGACGATTCGAGCAGGTGCTTCCGGCTAGCTCGGCAGGTGCTTTGGGCGTCTCCGTCACTTGATTTTGGCACATTTGAGAGGTGGGTCCAGCATTCCCAGCAGGTGATTCCAGAAAGTCCGGCAAGCGGTTCTGGCATAGCCAGCAGGTGATTTTTGCGTGTCCGGCAGGTGGGTCCTGCGAGTCGAGCAGGTGGTTCCTGCATGCTCGGCAGGTGGTTCAGGCGTGTCCGACAGGCGGTTCCGTTGTGTCCAGTAGGTGTTTCCGGCGTGTCCGGCACATGGTAGTGGCACGTCTGAGAGGTGGTTCCGGCATGCCCCGCAGGTGATTCCGGAGTGTCCAGCAAGTGGTTCTGGCATAGCCGGCTGGTGATTTTGGCGTGGCCAGCAGGTGGCTCCAGCGAGTCGAGCAGGTTGTTCCGGCGTGCTCAGCAGGTGTTTCAGATGGGTCCGTCAGGTGGTTCCGGTCTTTCCAGTAGGTGGTTCCGGCGTGTCCGGCACGTGCTTCCGGCGAGTCTGAGAGGTGGCTCCGGCGTGCCCGGTGGGTGATTCCGGAGTGTCCGGCAAGTCGTTCTGGCATAGCCGGCTGGTGATTTTGGCATGTCCAGCAGGTAAGATTTTGGCATGTCCGTCAGGTGATTTTGACGTGTCCGGCGGGTGGTTCCGGGCAGTGGATCAGGTGGTTCCAGCGTTCTCGGCAGGTGATTCAGTTTGGTTCGGCAGGTGGTTCTGGTCTGTCCTGGAGGTGGTTCCGGCCTGTCCAGCACGTGGTTCTGGCACGTCTGAGAGGTGGTTCCGGCATGCCCGGCAGGTGATCCCAGAGAGTCCTCCAAGTGGTTCTGGCCCAGCCCGCAGGTGATTTTGGCGCGTCCGGCAGGTGGCTCCGGCATGCTCAGCAGGTTGTTCAGGCAGGTCCGGCAGGTGGTTCCGACGATTCGAGCAGGTGCTTCCGGCTAGCTCGGCAGGTGCTTTGGGCGTCTCCGTCACTTGATTTTGGCACATTTGAGAGGTGGGTCCAGCATTCCCAGCAGGTGATTCCAGAAAGTCCGGCAAGCGGTTCTGGCATAGCCAGCAGGTGATTTTTGCGTGTCCGGCAGGTGGGTCCTGCGAGTCGAGCAGGTGGTTCCTGCATGCTCGGCAGGTGGTTCAGGCGTGTCCGACAGGCGGTTCCGTTGTGTCCAGTAGGTGTTTCCGGCGTGTCCGGCACATGGTAGTGGCACGTCTGAGAGGTGGTTCCGGCATGCCCCGCAGGTGATTCCGGAGTGTCCAGCAAGTGGTTCTGGCATAGCCGGCTGGTGATTTTGGCGTGGCCAGCAGGTGGCTCCAGCGAGTCGAGCAGGTTGTTCCGGCGTGCTCAGCAGGTGTTTCAGATGGGTCCGTCAGGTGGTTCCGGTCTGTCCAGTAGGTGGTTCCGGCGTGTCCGGCACGTGCTTCCGGCGAGTCTGAGAGGTGGCTCCGGCGTGCCCGGTGGGTGATTCCGGAGTGTCCGGCAAGTCGTTCTGGCATAGCCGGCTGGTGATTTTGGCATGTCCAGCAGGTAAGATTTTGGCATGTCCGTCAGGTGATTTTGACGTGTCCGGCGGGTGGTTCCGGGCAGTGGATCAGGTGGTTCCAGCGTTCTCGGCAGGTGATTCAGTTTGGTTCGGCAGGTGGTTCTGGTCTGTCCTGGAGGTGGTTCCGGCCTGTCCAGCACGTGGTTCTGGCACGTCTGAGAGGTGGTTCCGGCATGCCCGGCAGGTGATCCCAGAGAGTCCTCCAAGTGGTTCTGGCCCAGCCCGCAGGTGATTTTGGCGCGTCCGGCAGGTGGCTCCGGCATGCTCAGCAGGTTGTTCAGGCAGGTCCGGCAGGTGGTTCCGACGATTCGAGCAGGTGCTTCCGGCTAGCTCGGCAGGTGCTTTGGGCGTCTCCGTCACTTGATTTTGGCACATTTGAGAGGTGGGTCCAGCATTCCCAGCAGGTGATTCCAGAAAGTCCGGCAAGCGGTTCTGGCATAGCCAGCAGGTGATTTTTGCGTGTCCGGCAGGTGGGTCCTGCGAGTCGAGCAGGTGGTTCCTGCATGCTCGGCAGGTGGTTCAGGCGTGTCCGACAGGCGGTTCCGTTGTGTCCAGTAGGTGTTTCCGGCGTGTCCGGCACATGGTAGTGGCACGTCTGAGAGGTGGTTCCGGCATGCCCCGCAGGTGATTCCGGAGTGTCCAGCAAGTGGTTCTGGCATAGCCGGCTGGTGATTTTGGCGTGGCCAGCAGGTGGCTCCAGCGAGTCGAGCAGGTTGTTCCGGCGTGCTCAGCAGGTGTTTCAGATGGGTCCGTCAGGTGGTTCCGGTCTTTCCAGTAGGTGGTTCCGGCGTGTCCGGCACGTGCTTCCGGCGAGTCTGAGAGGTGGCTCCGGCGTGCCCGGTGGGTGATTCCGGAGTGTCCGGCAAGTCGTTCTGGCATAGCCGGCTGGTGATTTTGGCATGTCCAGCAGGTAAGATTTTGGCATGTCCGTCAGGTGATTTTGACGTGTCCGGCGGGTGGTTCCGGGCAGTGGATCAGGTGGTTCCAGCGTTCTCGGCAGGTGATTCAGTTTGGTTCGGCAGGTGGTTCTGGTCTGTCCTGGAGGTGGTTCCGGCCTGTCCAGCACGTGGTTCTGGCACGTCTGAGAGGTGGTTCCGGCATGCCCGGCAGGTGATCCCAGAGAGTCCTCCAAGTGGTTCTGGCCCAGCCCGCAGGTGATTTTGGCGCGTCCGGCAGGTGGCTCCGGCATGCTCAGCAGGTTGTTCAGGCAGGTCCGGCAGGTGGTTCCGACGATTCGAGCAGGTGCTTCCGGCTAGCTCGGCAGGTGCTTTGGGCGTCTCCGTCACTTGATTTTGGCACATTTGAGAGGTGGGTCCAGCATTCCCAGCAGGTGATTCCAGAAAGTCCGGCAAGCGGTTCTGGCATAGCCAGCAGGTGATTTTTGCGTGTCCGGCAGGTGGGTCCTGCGAGTCGAGCAGGTGGTTCCTGCATGCTCGGCAGGTGGTTCAGGCGTGTCCGACAGGCGGTTCCGTTGTGTCCATTAGGTGTTTCCGGCGTGTCCGGCACATGGTAGTGGCACGTCTGAGAGGTGGTTCCGGCATGCCCCGCAGGTGATTCCGGAGTGTCCAGCAAGTGGTTCTGGCATAGCCGGCTGGTGATTTTGGCGTGGCCAGCAGGTGGCTCCAGCGAGTCGAGCAGGTTGTTCCGGCGTGCTCAGCAGGTGTTTCAGATGGGTCCGTCAGGTGGTTCCGGTCTGTCCAATAGGTGGTTCCGGCGTGTCCGGCACGTGCTTCCGGCGAGTCTGAGAGGTGGCTCCGGCATGCCCGGTGGGTGATTCCGGAGTGTCCGGCAAGTCGTTCTGGCATAGCCGGCTGGTGATTTTGGCATGTCCAGCAGGTAAGATTTTGGCATGTCCGTCAGGTGATTTTGACGTGTCCGGCGGGTGGTTCCGGGCAGTGGATCAGGTGGTTCCAGCGTTCTCGGCAGGTGATTCAGTTTGGTTCGGCAGGTGGTTCTGGTCTGTCCTGGAGGTGGTTCCGGCCTGTCCAGCACGTGGTTCTGGCACGTCTGAGAGGTGGTTCCGGCATGCCCGGCAGGTGATCCCAGAGAGTCCTCCAAGTGGTTCTGGCCCAGCCCGCAGGTGATTTTGGCGCGTCCGGCAGGTGGCTCCGGCATGCTCAGCAGGTTGTTCAGGCAGGTCCGGCGGGTGGTTCCGACGATTCGAGCAGGTGCTTCCGGCTAGCTCGGCAGGTGCTTTGGGCGTCTCCGTCACTTGATTTTGGCACATTTGAGAGGTGGGTCCAGCATTCCCAGCAGGTGATTCCAGAAAGTCCGGCAAGCGGTTCTGGCATAGCCAGCAGGTGATTTTTGCGTGTCCGGCAGGTGGGTCCTGCGAGTCGAGCAGGTGGTTCCTGCATGCTCGGCAGGTGGTTCAGTCGTGTCCGACAGGCGGTTCCGTTGTGTCCAGTAGGTGTTTCCGGCGTGTCCGGCACATGGTAGTGGCACGTCTGAGAGGTGGTTCCGGCATGCCCCGCAGGTGACTCCGGAGTGTCCAGCAAGTGGTTCTGGCATAGCCGGCTGGTGATTTTGGCGTGGCCAGCAGGTGGCTCCAGCGAGTCGAGCAGGTTGTTCCGGCGTGCTCAGCAGGTGTTTCAGATGGGTCCGTCAGGTGGTTCCGGTCTGTCCAATAGGTGGTTCCGGCGTGTCCGGCACGTGCTTCCGGCGAGTCTGAGAGGTGGCTCCGGCGTGCCCGGTGGGTGATTCCGGAGTGTCCGGCAAGTCGTTCTGGCATAGCCGGCTGGTGATTTTGGCATGTCCAGCAGGTAAGATTTTGGCATGTCCGTCAGGTGATTTTGACGTGTCCGGCGGGTGGTTCCGGGCAGTGGATCAGGTGGTTCCAGCGTTCTCGGCAGGTGATTCAGTTTGGTTCGGCAGGTGGTTCTGGTCTGTCCTGGAGGTGGTTCCGGCCTGTCCAGCACGTGGTTCTGGCACGTCTGAGAGGTGGTTCCGGCATGCCCGGCAGGTGATCCCAGAGAGTCCTCCAAGTGGTTCTGGCCCAGCCCGCAGGTGATTTTGGCGCGTCCGGCAGGTGGCTCCGGCATGCTCAGCAGGTTGTTCAGGCAGGTCCGGCGGGTGGTTCCGACGATTCGAGCAGGTGCTTCCGGCTAGCTCGGCAGGTGCTTTGGGCGTCTCCGTCACTTGATTTTGGCACATTTGAGAGGTGGGTCCAGCATTCCCAGCAGGTGATTCCAGAAAGTCCGGCAAGCGGTTCTGGCATAGCCAGCAGGTGATTTTTGCGTGTCCGGCAGGTGGGTCCTGCGAGTCGAGCAGGTGGTTCCTGCATGCTCGGCAGGTGGTTCAGGCGTGTCCGACAGGCGGTTCCGTTGTGTCCAGTAGGTGTTTCCGGCGTGTCCGGCACATGGTAGTGGCACGTCTGAGAGGTGGTTCCGGCATGCCCCGCAGGTGACTCCGGAGTGTCCAGCAAGTGGTTCTGGCATAGCCGGCTGGTGATTTTGGCGTGGCCAGCAGGTGGCTCCAGCGAGTCGAGCAGGTTGTTCCGGCGTGCTCAGCAGGTGTTTCAGATGGGTCCGTCAGGTGGTTCCGGTCTGTCCAATAGGTGGTTCCGGCGTGTCCGGCACGTGCTTCCGGCGAGTCTGAGAGGTGGCTCCGGCGTGCCCGGTGGGTGATTCCGGAGTGTCCGGCAAGTCGTTCTGGCATAGCCGGCTGGTGATTTTGGCATGTCCAGCAGGTAAGATTTTGGCATGTCCGTCAGGTGATTTTGACGTGTCCGGCGGGTGGTTCCGGGCAGTGGATCAGGTGGTTCCAGCGTTCTCGGCAGGTGATTCAGTTTGGTTCGGCAGGTGGTTCTGGTCTGTCCTGGAGGTGGTTCCGGCCTGCCCAGCACGTGGTTCTGGCACGTCTGAGAGGTGGTTCCGGCATGCCCGGCAGGTGATCCCAGAGAGTCCTCCAAGTGGTTCTGGCCCAGCCCGCAGGTGATTTTGGCGCGTCCGGCAGGTGGCTCCGGCATGCTCAGCAGGTTGTTCAGGCAGGTCCGGCAGGTGGTTCCGACGATTCGAGCAGGTGCTTCCGGCTAGCTCGGCAGGTGCTTTGGGCGTCTCCGTCACTTGATTTTGGCACATTTGAGAGGTGGGTCCAGCATTCCCAGCAGGTGATTCCAGAAAGTCCGGCAAGCGGTTCTGGCATAGCCAGCAGGTGATTTTTGCGTGTCCGGCAGGTGGGTCCTGCGAGTCGAGCAGGTGGTTCCTGCATGCTCGGCAGGTGGTTCAGGCGTGTCCGACAGGCGGTTCCGTTGTGTCCAGTAGGTGTTTCCGGCGTGTCCGGCACATGGTAGTGGCACGTCTGAGAGGTGGTTCCGGCATGCCCCGCAGGTGACTCCGGAGTGTCCAGCAAGTGGTTCTGGCATAGCCGGCTGGTGATTTTGGCGTGGCCAGCAGGTGGCTCCAGCGAGTCGAGCAGGTTGTTCCGGCGTGCTCAGCAGGTGTTTCAGATGGGTCCGTCAGGTGGTTCCGGTCTGTCCAATAGGTGGTTCCGGCGTGTCCGGCACGTGCTTCCGGCGAGTCTGAGAGGTGGCTCCGGCATGCCCGGTGGGTGATTCCGGAGTGTCCGGCAAGTCGTTCTGGCATAGCCGGCTGGTGATTTTGGCATGTCCAGCAGGTAAGATTTTGGCATGTCCGTCAGGTGATTTTGACGTGTCCGGCGGGTGGTTCCGGGCAGTGGATCAGGTGGTTCCAGCGTTCTCGGCAGGTGATTCAGTTTGGTTCGGCAGGTGGTTCTGGTCTGTCCTGGAGGTGGTTCCGGCCTGTCCAGCACGTGGTTCTGGCACGTCTGAGAGGTGGTTCCGGCATGCCCGGCAGGTGATCCCAGAGAGTCCTCCAAGTGGTTCTGGCCCAGCCCGCAGGTGATTTTGGCGCGTCCGGCAGGTGGCTCCGGCATGCTCAGCAGGTTGTTCAGGCAGGTCCGGCAGGTGGTTCCGACGATTCGAGCAGGTGCTTCCGGCTAGCTCGGCAGGTGCTTTGGGCGTCTCCGTCACTTGATTTTGGCACATTTGAGAGGTGGGTCCAGCATTCCCAGCAGGTGATTCCAGAAAGTCCGGCAAGCGGTTCTGGCATAGCCAGCAGGTGATTTTTGCGTGTCCGGCAGGTGGGTCCTGCGAGTCGAGCAGGTGGTTCCTGCATGCTCGGCAGGTGGTTCAGGCGTGTCCGACAGGCGGTTCCGTTGTGTCCATTAGGTGTTTCCGGCGTGTCCGGCACATGGTAGTGGCACGTCTGAGAGGTGGTTCCGGCATGCCCCGCAGGTGATTCCGGAGTGTCCAGCAAGTGGTTCTGGCATAGCCGGCTGGTGATTTTGGCGTGGCCAGCAGGTGGCTCCAGCGAGTCGAGCAGGTTGTTCCGGCGTGCTCAGCAGGTGTTTCAGATGGGTCCGTCAGGTGGTT
Source organism: Equus asinus (assembly GCF_041296235.1). Taxonomy (NCBI): domain Eukaryota; kingdom Metazoa; phylum Chordata; class Mammalia; order Perissodactyla; family Equidae; genus Equus; species Equus asinus. Next base: position 29,611 of record NW_027224900.1, on the reverse strand, counting down.
CCGGTCTGTCCAATAGGTGGTTCCGGCGTGTCCGGCACGTGCTTCCGGCGAGTCTGAGAGGTGGCTCCGGCATGCCCGGTGGGTGATTCCGGAGTGTCCGGCAAGTCGTTCTGGCATAGCCGGCTGGTGATTTTGGCATGTCCAGCAGGTAAGATTTTGGCATGTCCGTCAGGTGATTTTGACGTGTCCGGCGGGTGGTTCCGGGCAGTGGATCAGGTGGTTCCAGCGTTCTCGGCAGGTGATTCAGTTTGGTTCGGCAGGTGGTTCTGGTCTGTCCTGGAGGTGGTTCCGGCCTGTCCAGCACGTGGTTCTGGCACGTCTGAGAGGTGGTTCCGGCATGCCCGGCAGGTGATCCCAGAGAGTCCTCCAAGTGGTTCTGGCCCAGCCCGCAGGTGATTTTGGCGCGTCCGGCAGGTGGCTCCGGCATGCTCAGCAGGTTGTTCAGGCAGGTCCGGCGGGTGGTTCCGACGATTCGAGCAGGTGCTTCCGGCTAGCTCGGCAGGTGCTTTGGGCGTCTCCGTCACTTGATTTTGGCACATTTGAGAGGTGGGTCCAGCATTCCCAGCAGGTGATTCCAGAAAGTCCGGCAAGCGGTTCTGGCATAGCCAGCAGGTGATTTTTGCGTGTCCGGCAGGTGGGTCCTGCGAGTCGAGCAGGTGGTTCCTGCATGCTCGGCAGGTGGTTCAGTCGTGTCCGACAGGCGGTTCCGTTGTGTCCAGTAGGTGTTTCCGGCGTGTCCGGCACATGGTAGTGGCACGTCTGAGAGGTGGTTCCGGCATGCCCCGCAGGTGACTCCGGAGTGTCCAGCAAGTGGTTCTGGCATAGCCGGCTGGTGATTTTGGCGTGGCCAGCAGGTGGCTCCAGCGAGTCGAGCAGGTTGTTCCGGCGTGCTCAGCAGGTGTTTCAGATGGGTCCGTCAGGTGGTTCCGGTCTGTCCAATAGGTGGTTCCGGCGTGTCCGGCACGTGCTTCCGGCGAGTCTGAGAGGTGGCTCCGGCGTGCCCGGTGGGTGATTCCGGAGTGTCCGGCAAGTCGTTCTGGCATAGCCGGCTGGTGATTTTGGCATGTCCAGCAGGTAAGATTTTGGCATGTCCGTCAGGTGATTTTGACGTGTCCGGCGGGTGGTTCCGGGCAGTGGATCAGGTGGTTCCAGCGTTCTCGGCAGGTGATTCAGTTTGGTTCGGCAGGTGGTTCTGGTCTGTCCTGGAGGTGGTTCCGGCCTGTCCAGCACGTGGTTCTGGCACGTCTGAGAGGTGGTTCCGGCATGCCCGGCAGGTGATCCCAGAGAGTCCTCCAAGTGGTTCTGGCCCAGCCCGCAGGTGATTTTGGCGCGTCCGGCAGGTGGCTCCGGCATGCTCAGCAGGTTGTTCAGGCAGGTCCGGCGGGTGGTTCCGACGATTCGAGCAGGTGCTTCCGGCTAGCTCGGCAGGTGCTTTGGGCGTCTCCGTCACTTGATTTTGGCACATTTGAGAGGTGGGTCCAGCATTCCCAGCAGGTGATTCCAGAAAGTCCGGCAAGCGGTTCTGGCATAGCCAGCAGGTGATTTTTGCGTGTCCGGCAGGTGGGTCCTGCGAGTCGAGCAGGTGGTTCCTGCATGCTCGGCAGGTGGTTCAGGCGTGTCCGACAGGCGGTTCCGTTGTGTCCAGTAGGTGTTTCCGGCGTGTCCGGCACATGGTAGTGGCACGTCTGAGAGGTGGTTCCGGCATGCCCCGCAGGTGACTCCGGAGTGTCCAGCAAGTGGTTCTGGCATAGCCGGCTGGTGATTTTGGCGTGGCCAGCAGGTGGCTCCAGCGAGTCGAGCAGGTTGTTCCGGCGTGCTCAGCAGGTGTTTCAGATGGGTCCGTCAGGTGGTTCCGGTCTGTCCAATAGGTGGTTCCGGCGTGTCCGGCACGTGCTTCCGGCGAGTCTGAGAGGTGGCTCCGGCGTGCCCGGTGGGTGATTCCGGAGTGTCCGGCAAGTCGTTCTGGCATAGCCGGCTGGTGATTTTGGCATGTCCAGCAGGTAAGATTTTGGCATGTCCGTCAGGTGATTTTGACGTGTCCGGCGGGTGGTTCCGGGCAGTGGATCAGGTGGTTCCAGCGTTCTCGGCAGGTGATTCAGTTTGGTTCGGCAGGTGGTTCTGGTCTGTCCTGGAGGTGGTTCCGGCCTGCCCAGCACGTGGTTCTGGCACGTCTGAGAGGTGGTTCCGGCATGCCCGGCAGGTGATCCCAGAGAGTCCTCCAAGTGGTTCTGGCCCAGCCCGCAGGTGATTTTGGCGCGTCCGGCAGGTGGCTCCGGCATGCTCAGCAGGTTGTTCAGGCAGGTCCGGCAGGTGGTTCCGACGATTCGAGCAGGTGCTTCCGGCTAGCTCGGCAGGTGCTTTGGGCGTCTCCGTCACTTGATTTTGGCACATTTGAGAGGTGGGTCCAGCATTCCCAGCAGGTGATTCCAGAAAGTCCGGCAAGCGGTTCTGGCATAGCCAGCAGGTGATTTTTGCGTGTCCGGCAGGTGGGTCCTGCGAGTCGAGCAGGTGGTTCCTGCATGCTCGGCAGGTGGTTCAGGCGTGTCCGACAGGCGGTTCCGTTGTGTCCAGTAGGTGTTTCCGGCGTGTCCGGCACATGGTAGTGGCACGTCTGAGAGGTGGTTCCGGCATGCCCCGCAGGTGACTCCGGAGTGTCCAGCAAGTGGTTCTGGCATAGCCGGCTGGTGATTTTGGCGTGGCCAGCAGGTGGCTCCAGCGAGTCGAGCAGGTTGTTCCGGCGTGCTCAGCAGGTGTTTCAGATGGGTCCGTCAGGTGGTTCCGGTCTGTCCAATAGGTGGTTCCGGCGTGTCCGGCACGTGCTTCCGGCGAGTCTGAGAGGTGGCTCCGGCATGCCCGGTGGGTGATTCCGGAGTGTCCGGCAAGTCGTTCTGGCATAGCCGGCTGGTGATTTTGGCATGTCCAGCAGGTAAGATTTTGGCATGTCCGTCAGGTGATTTTGACGTGTCCGGCGGGTGGTTCCGGGCAGTCGATCAGGTGGTTCCAGCGTTCTCGGCAGGTGATTCAGTTTGGTTCGGCAGGTGGTTCTGGTCTGTCCTGGAGGTGGTTCCGGCCTGTCCAGCACGTGGTTCTGGCACGTCTGAGAGGTGGTTCCGGCATGCCCGGCAGGTGATCCCAGAGAGTCCTCCAAGTGGTTCTGGCCCAGCCCGCAGGTGATTTTGGCGCGTCCGGCAGGTGGCTCCGGCATGCTCAGCAGGTTGTTCAGGCAGGTCCGGCAGGTGGTTCCGACGATTCGAGCAGGTGCTTCCGGCTAGCTCGGCAGGTGCTTTGGGCGTCTCCGTCACTTGATTTTGGCACATTTGAGAGGTGGGTCCAGCATTCCCAGCAGGTGATTCCAGAAAGTCCGGCAAGCGGTTCTGGCATAGCCAGCAGGTGATTTTTGCGTGTCCGGCAGGTGGGTCCTGCGAGTCGAGCAGGTGGTTCCTGCATGCTCGGCAGGTGGTTCAGGCGTGTCCGACAGGCGGTTCCGTTGTGTCCAGTAGGTGTTTCCGGCGTGTCCGGCACATGGTAGTGGCACGTCTGAGAGGTGGTTCCGGCATGCCCCGCAGGTGACTCCGGAGTGTCCAGCAAGTGGTTCTGGCATAGCCGGCTGGTGATTTTGGCGTGGCCAGCAGGTGGCTCCAGCGAGTCGAGCAGGTTGTTCCGGCGTGCTCAGCAGGTGTTTCAGATGGGTCCGTCAGGTGGTTCCGGTCTGTCCAATAGGTGGTTCCGGCGTGTCCGGCACGTGCTTCCGGCGAGTCTGAGAGGTGGCTCCGGCGTGCCCGGTGGGTGATTCCGGAGTGTCCGGCAAGTCGTTCTGGCATAGCCGGCTGGTGATTTTGGCATGTCCAGCAGGTAAGATTTTGGCATGTCCGTCAGGTGATTTTGACGTGTCCGGCGGGTGGTTCCGGGCAGTGGATCAGGTGGTTCCAGCGTTCTCGGCAGGTGATTCAGTTTGGTTCGGCAGGTGGTTCTGGTCTGTCCTGGAGGTGGTTCCGGCCTGCCCAGCACGTGGTTCTGGCACGTCTGAGAGGTGGTTCCGGCATGCCCGGCAGGTGATCCCAGAGAGTCCTCCAAGTGGTTCTGGCCCAGCCCGCAGGTGATTTTGGCGCGTCCGGCAGGTGGCTCCGGCATGCTCAGCAGGTTGTTCAGGCAGGTCCGGCAGGTGGTTCCGACGATTCGAGCAGGTGCTTCCGGCTAGCTCGGCAGGTGCTTTGGGCGTCTCCGTCACTTGATTTTGGCACATTTGAGAGGTGGGTCCAGCATTCCCAGCAGGTGATTCCAGAAAGTCCGGCAAGCGGTTCTGGCATAGCCAGCAGGTGATTTTTGCGTGTCCGGCAGGTGGGTCCTGCGAGTCGAGCAGGTGGTTCCTGCATGCTCGGCAGGTGGTTCAGGCGTGTCCGACAGGCGGTTCCGTTGTGTCCAGTAGGTGTTTCCGGCGTGTCCGGCACATGGTAGTGGCACGTCTGAGAGGTGGTTCCGGCATGCCCCGCAGGTGACTCCGGAGTGTCCAGCAAGTGGTTCTGGCATAGCCGGCTGGTGATTTTGGCGTGGCCAGCAGGTGGCTCCAGCGAGTCGAGCAGGTTGTTCCGGCGTGCTCAGCAGGTGTTTCAGATGGGTCCGTCAGGTGGTTCCGGTCTGTCCAATAGGTGGTTCCGGCGTGTCCGGCACGTGCTTCCGGCGAGTCTGAGAGGTGGCTCCGGCATGCCCGGTGGGTGATTCCGGAGTGTCCGGCAAGTCGTTCTGGCATAGCCGGCTGGTGATTTTGGCATGTCCAGCAGGTAAGATTTTGGCATGTCCGTCAGGTGATTTTGACGTGTCCGGCGGGTGGTTCCGGGCAGTCGATCAGGTGGTTCCAGCGTTCTCGGCAGGTGATTCAGTTTGGTTCGGCAGGTGGTTCTGGTCTGTCCTGGAGGTGGTTCCGGCCTGTCCAGCACGTGGTTCTGGCACGTCTGAGAGGTGGTTCCGGCATGCCCGGCAGGTGATCCCAGAGAGTCCTCCAAGTGGTTCTGGCCCAGCCCGCAGGTGATTTTGGCGCGTCCGGCAGGTGGCTCCGGCATGCTCAGCAGGTTGTTCAGGCAGGTCCGGCAGGTGGTTCCGACGATTCGAGCAGGTGCTTCCGGCTAGCTCGGCAGGTGCTTTGGGCGTCTCCGTCACTTGATTTTGGCACATTTGAGAGGTGGGTCCAGCATTCCCAGCAGGTGATTCCAGAAAGTCCGGCAAGCGGTTCTGGCATAGCCAGGAGGTGAGTTTTGCGTGTCCGGCAGGTGGGTCCTGCGAGTCGAGCAGGTGGTTCCTGCATGCTCGGCAGGTGGTTCAGGCGTGTCCGACAGGCGGTTCCGTTGTGTCCAGTAGGTGTTTCCGGCGTGTCCGGCACATGGTAGTGGCACGTCTGAGAGGTGGTTCCGGCATGCCCCGCAGGTGACTCCGGAGTGTCCAGCAAGTGGTTCTGGCATAGCCGGCTGGTGATTTTGGCGTGGCCAGCAGGTGGCTCCAGCGAGTCGAGCAGGTTGTTCCGGCGTGCTCAGCAGGTGTTTCAGATGGGTCCGTCAGGTGGTTCCGGTCTGTCCAATAGGTGGTTCCGGCGTGTCCGGCACGTGCTTCCGGCGAGTCTGAGAGGTGGCTCCGGCATGCCCGGTGGGTGATTCCGGAGTGTCCGGCAAGTCGTTCTGGCATAGCCGGCTGGTGATTTTGGCATGTCCAGCAGGTAAGATTTTGGCATGTCCGTCAGGTGATTTTGACGTGTCCGGCGGGTGGTTCCGGGCAGTGGATCAGGTGGTTCCAGCGTTCTCGGCAGGTGATTCAGTTTGGTTCGGCAGGTGGTTCTGGTCTGTCCTGGAGGTGGTTCCGGCCTGTCCAGCACGTGGTTCTGGCACGTCTGAGAGGTGGTTCCGGCATGCCCGGCAGGTGATCCCAGAGAGTCCTCCAAGTGGTTCTGGCCCAGCCCGCAGGTGATTTTGGCGCGTCCGGCAGGTGGCTCCGGCATGCTCAGCAGGTTGTTCAGGCAGGTCCGGCAGGTGGTTCCGACGATTCGAGCAGGTGCTTCCGGCTAGCTCGGCAGGTGCTTTGGGCGTCTCCGTCACTTGATTTTGGCACATTTGAGAGGTGGGTCCAGCATTCCCAGCAGGTGATTCCAGAAAGTCCGGCAAGCGGTTCTGGCATAGCCAGCAGGTGATTTTTGCGTGTCCGGCAGGTGGGTCCTGCGAGTCGAGCAGGTGGTTCCTGCATGCTCGGCAGGTGGTTCAGGCGTGTCCGACAGGCGGTTCCGTTGTGTCCAGTAGGTGTTTCCGGCGTGTCCGGCACATGGTAGTGGCACGTCTGAGAGGTGGTTCCGGCATGCCCCGCAGGTGACTCCGGAGTGTCCAGCAAGTGGTTCTGGCATAGCCGGCTGGTGATTTTGGCGTGGCCAGCAGGTGGCTCCAGCGAGTCGAGCAGGTTGTTCCGGCGTGCTCAGCAGGTGTTTCAGATGGGTCCGTCAGGTGGTTCCGGTCTGTCCAATAGGTGGTTCCGGCGTGTCCGGCACGTGCTTCCGGCGAGTCTGAGAGGTGGCTCCGGCATGCCCGGTGGGTGATTCCGGAGTGTCCGGCAAGTCGTTCTGGCATAGCCGGCTGGTGATTTTGGCATGTCCAGCAGGTAAGATTTTGGCATGTCCGTCAGGTGATTTTGACGTGTCCGGCGGGTGGTTCCGGGCAGTGGATCAGGTGGTTCCAGCGTTCTCGGCAGGTGATTCAGTTTGGTTCGGCAGGTGGTTCTGGTCTGTCCTGGAGGTGGTTCCGGCCTGTCCAGCACGTGGTTCTGGCACGTCTGAGAGGTGGTTCCGGCATGCCCGGCAGGTGATCCCAGAGAGTCCTCCAAGTGGTTCTGGCCCAGCCCGCAGGTGATTTTGGCGCGTCCGGCAGGTGGCTCCGGCATGCTCAGCAGGTTGTTCAGGCAGGTCCGGCAGGTGGTTCCGACGATTCGAGCAGGTGCTTCCGGCTAGCTCGGCAGGTGCTTTGGGCGTCTCCGTCACTTGATTTTGGCACATTTGAGAGGTGGGTCCAGCATTCCCAGCAGGTGATTCCAGAAAGTCCGGCAAGCGGTTCTGGCATAGCCAGGAGGTGAGTTTTGCGTGTCCGGCAGGTGGGTCCTGCGAGTCGAGCAGGTGGTTCCTGCATGCTCGGCAGGTGGTTCAGGCGTGTCCGACAGGCGGTTCCGTTGTGTCCAGTAGGTGTTTCCGGCGTGTCCGGCACATGGTAGTGGCACGTCTGAGAGGTGGTTCCGGCATGCCCCGCAGGTGACTCCGGAGTGTCCAGCAAGTGGTTCTGGCATAGCCGGCTGGTGATTTTGGCGTGGCCAGCAGGTGGCTCCAGCGAGTCGAGCAGGTTGTTCCGGCGTGCTCAGCAGGTGTTTCAGATGGGTCCGTCAGGTGGTTCCGGTCTGTCCAATAGGTGGTTCCGGCGTGTCCGGCACGTGCTTCCGGCGAGTCTGAGAGGTGGCTCCGGCATGCCCGGTGGGTGATTCCGGAGTGTCCGGCAAGTCGTTCTGGCATAGCCGGCTGGTGATTTTGGCATGTCCAGCAGGTAAGATTTTGGCATGTCCGTCAGGTGATTTTGACGTGTCCGGCGGGTGGTTCCGGGCAGTGGATCAGGTGGTTCCAGCGTTCTCGGCAGGTGATTCAGTTTGGTTCGGCAGGTGGTTCTGGTCTGTCCTGGAGGTGGTTCCGGCCTGTCCAGCACGTGGTTCTGGCACGTCTGAGAGGTGGTTCCGGCATGCCCGGCAGGTGATCCCAGAGAGTCCTCCAAGTGGTTCTGGCCCAGCCCGCAGGTGATTTTGGCGCGTCCGGCAGGTGGCTCCGGCATGCTCAGCAGGTTGTTCAGGCAGGTCCGGCAGGTGGTTCCGACGATTCGAGCAGGTGCTTCCGGCTAGCTCGGCAGGTGCTTTGGGCGTCTCCGTCACTTGATTTTGGCACATTTGAGAGGTGGGTCCAGCATTCCCAGCAGGTGATTCCAGAAAGTCCGGCAAGCGGTTCTGGCATAGCCAGCAGGTGATTTTTGCGTGTCCGGCAGGTGGGTCCTGCGAGTCGAGCAGGTGGTTCCTGCATGCTCGGCAGGTGGTTCAGGCGTGTCCGACAGGCGGTTCCGTTGTGTCCAGTAGGTGTTTCCGGCGTGTCCGGCACATGGTAGTGGCACGTCTGAGAGGTGGTTCCGGCATGCCCCGCAGGTGACTCCGGAGTGTCCAGCAAGTGGTTCTGGCATAGCCGGCTGGTGATTTTGGCGTGGCCAGCAGGTGGCTCCAGCGAGTCGAGCAGGTTGTTCCGGCGTGCTCAGCAGGTGTTTCAGATGGGTCCGTCAGGTGGTTCCGGTCTGTCCAATAGGTGGTTCCGGCGTGTCCGGCACGTGCTTCCGGCGAGTCTGAGAGGTGGCTCCGGCATGCCCGGTGGGTGATTCCGGAGTGTCCGGCAAGTCGTTCTGGCATAGCCGGCTGGTGATTTTGGCATGTCCAGCAGGTAAGATTTTGGCATGTCCGTCAGGTGATTTTGACGTGTCCGGCGGGTGGTTCCGGGCAGTGGATCAGGTGGTTCCAGCGTTCTCGGCAGGTGATTCAGTTTGGTTCGGCAGGTGGTTCTGGTCTGTCCTGGAGGTGGTTCCGGCCTGTCCAGCACGTGGTTCTGGCACGTCTGAGAGGTGGTTCCGGCATGCCCGGCAGGTGATCCCAGAGAGTCCTCCAAGTGGTTCTGGCCCAGCCCGCAGGTGATTTTGGCGCGTCCGGCAGGTGGCTCCGGCATGCTCAGCAGGTTGTTCAGGCAGGTCCGGCAGGTGGTTCCGACGATTCGAGCAGGTGCTTCCGGCTAGCTCGGCAGGTGCTTTGGGCGTCTCCGTCACTTGATTTTGGCACATTTGAGAGGTGGGTCCAGCATTCCCAGCAGGTGATTCCAGAAAGTCCGGCAAGCGGTTCTGGCATAGCCAGCAGGTGATTTTTGCGTGTCCGGCAGGTGGGTCCTGCGAGTCGAGCAGGTGGTTCCTGCATGCTCGGCAGGTGGTTCAGGCGTGTCCGACAGGCGGTTCCGTTGTGTCCAGTAGGTGTTTCCGGCGTGTCCGGCACATGGTAGTGGCACGTCTGAGAGGTGGTTCCGGCATGCCCCGCAGGTGACTCCGGAGTGTCCAGCAAGTGGTTCTGGCATAGCCGGCTGGTGATTTTGGCGTGGCCAGCAGGTGGCTCCAGCGAGTCGAGCAGGTTGTTCCGGCGTGCTCAGCAGGTGTTTCAGATGGGTCCGTCAGGTGGTTCCGGTCTGTCCAATAGGTGGTTCCGGCGTGTCCGGCACGTGCTTCCGGCGAGTCTGAGAGGTGGCTCCGGCATGCCCGGTGGGTGATTCCGGAGTGTCCGGCAAGTCGTTCTGGCATAGCCGGCTGGTGATTTTGGCATGTCCAGCAGGTAAGATTTTGGCATGTCCGTCAGGTGATTTTGACGTGTCCGGCGGGTGGTTCCGGGCAGTGGATCAGGTGGTTCCAGCGTTCTCGGCAGGTGATTCAGTTTGGTTCGGCAGGTGGTTCTGGTCTGTCCTGGAGGTGGTTCCGGCCTGTCCAGCACGTGGTTCTGGCACGTCTGAGAGGTGGTTCCGGCATGCCCGGCAGGTGATCCCAGAGAGTCCTCCAAGTGGTTCTGGCCCAGCCCGCAGGTGATTTTGGCGCGTCCGGCAGGTGGCTCCGGCATGCTCAGCAGGTTGTTCAGGCAGGTCCGGCAGGTGGTTCCGACGATTCGAGCAGGTGCTTCCGGCTAGCTCGGCAGGTGCTTTGGGCGTCTCCGTCACTTGATTTTGGCACATTTGAGAGGTGGGTCCAGCATTCCCAGCAGGTGATTCCAGAAAGTCCGGCAAGCGGTTCTGGCATAGCCAGCAGGTGATTTTTGCGTGTCCGGCAGGTGGGTCCTGCGAGTCGAGCAGGTGGTTCCTGCATGCTCGGCAGGTGGTTCAGGCGTGTCCGACAGGCGGTTCCGTTGTGTCCAGTAGGTGTTTCCGGCGTGTCCGGCACATGGTAGTGGCACGTCTGAGAGGTGGTTCCGGCATGCCCCGCAGGTGACTCCGGAGTGTCCAGCAAGTGGTTCTGGCATAGCCGGCTGGTGATTTTGGCGTGGCCAGCAGGTGGCTCCAGCGAGTCGAGCAGGTTGTTCCGGCGTGCTCAGCAGGTGTTTCAGATGGGTCCGTCAGGTGGTTCCGGTCTGTCCAATAGGTGGTTCCGGCGTGTCCGGCACGTGCTTCCGGCGAGTCTGAGAGGTGGCTCCGGCATGCCCGGTGGGTGATTCCGGAGTGTCCGGCAAGTCGTTCTGGCATAGCCGGCTGGTGATTTTGGCATGTCCAGCAGGTAAGATTTTGGCATGTCCGTCAGGTGATTTTGACGTGTCCGGCGGGTGGTTCCGGGCAGTGGATCAGGTGGTTCCAGCGTTCTCGGCAGGTGATTCAGTTTGGTTCGGCAGGTGGTTCTGGTCTGTCCTGGAGGTGGTTCCGGCCTGTCCAGCACGTGGTTCTGGCACGTCTGAGAGGTGGTTCCGGCATGCCCGGCAGGTGATCCCAGAGAGTCCTCCAAGTGGTTCTGGCCCAGCCCGCAGGTGATTTTGGCGCGTCCGGCAGGTGGCTCCGGCATGCTCAGCAGGTTGTTCAGGCAGGTCCGGCAGGTGGTTCCGACGATTCGAGCAGGTGCTTCCGGCTAGCTCGGCAGGTGCTTTGGGCGTCTCCGTCACTTGATTTTGGCACATTTGAGAGGTGGGTCCAGCATTCCCAGCAGGTGATTCCAGAAAGTCCGGCAAGCGGTTCTGGCATAGCCAGGAGGTGAGTTTTGCGTGTCCGGCAGGTGGGTCCTGCGAGTCGAGCAGGTGGTTCCTGCATGCTCGGCAGGTGGTTCAGGCGTGTCCGACAGGCGGTTCCGTTGTGTCCAGTAGGTGTTTCCGGCGTGTCCGGCACATGGTAGTGGCACGTCTGAGAGGTGGTTCCGGCATGCCCCGCAGGTGACTCCGGAGTGTCCAGCAAGTGGTTCTGGCATAGCCGGCTGGTGATTTTGGCGTGGCCAGCAGGTGGCTCCAGCGAGTCGAGCAGGTTGTTCCGGCGTGCTCAGCAGGTGTTTCAGATGGGTCCGTCAGGTGGTTCCGGTCTGTCCAATAGGTGGTTCCGGCGTGTCCGGCACGTGCTTCCGGCGAGTCTGAGAGGTGGCTCCGGCATGCCCGGTGGGTGATTCCGGAGTGTCCGGCAAGTCGTTCTGGCATAGCCGGCTGGTGATTTTGGCATGTCCAGCAGGTAAGATTTTGGCATGTCCGTCAGGTGATTTTGACGTGTCCGGCGGGTGGTTCCGGGCAGTGGATCAGGTGGTTCCAGCGTTCTCGGCAGGTGATTCAGTTTGGTTCGGCAGGTGGTTCTGGTCTGTCCTGGAGGTGGTTCCGGCCTGTCCAGCACGTGGTTCTGGCACGTCTGAGAGGTGGTTCCGGCATGCCCGGCAGGTGATCCCAGAGAGTCCTCCAAGTGGTTCTGGCCCAGCCCGCAGGTGATTTTGGCGCGTCCGGCAGGTGGCTCCGGCATGCTCAGCAGGTTGTTCAGGCAGGTCCGGCAGGTGGTTCCGACGATTCGAGCAGGTGCTTCCGGCTAGCTCGGCAGGTGCTTTGGGCGTCTCCGTCACTTGATTTTGGCACATTTGAGAGGTGGGTCCAGCATTCCCAGCAGGTGATTCCAGAAAGTCCGGCAAGCGGTTCTGGCATAGCCAGCAGGTGAGTTTTGCGTGTCCGGCAGGTGGGTCCTGCGAGTCGAGCAGGTGGTTCCTGCATGCTCGGCAGGTGGTTCAGGCGTGTCCGACAGGCGGTTCCGTTGTGTCCAGTAGGTGTTTCCGGCGTGTCCGGCACATGGTAGTGGCACGTCTGAGAGGTGGTTCCGGCATGCCCCGCAGGTGACTCCGGAGTGTCCAGCAAGTGGTTCTGGCATAGCCGGCTGGTGATTTTGGCGTGGCCAGCAGGTGGCTCCAGCGAGTCGAGCAGGTTGTTCCGGCGTGCTCAGCAGGTGTTTCAGATGGGTCCGTCAGGTGGTTCCGGTCTGTCCAATAGGTGGTTCCGGCGTGTCCGGCACGTGCTTCCGGCGAGTCTGAGAGGTGGCTCCGGCATGCCCGGTGGGTGATTCCGGAGTGTCCGGCAAGTCGTTCTGGCATAGCCGGCTGGTGATTTTGGCATGTCCAGCAGGTAAGATTTTGGCATGTCCGTCAGGTGATTTTGACGTGTCCGGCGGGTGGTTCCGGGCAGTGGATCAGGTGGTTCCAGCGTTCTCGGCAGGTGATTCAGTTTGGTTCGGCAGGTGGTTCTGGTCTGTCCTGGAGGTGGTTCCGGCCTGTCCAGCACGTGGTTCTGGCACGTCTGAGAGGTGGTTCCGGCATGCCCGGCAGGTGATCCCAGAGAGTCCTCCAAGTGGTTCTGGCCCAGCCCGCAGGTGATTTTGGCGCGTCCGGCAGGTGGCTCCGGCATGCTCAGCAGGTTGTTCAGGCAGGTCCGGCAGGTGGTTCCGACGATTCGAGCAGGTGCTTCCGGCTAGCTCGGCAGGTGCTTTGGGCGTCTCCGTCACTTGATTTTGGCACATTTGAGAGGTGGGTCCAGCATTCCCAGCAGGTGATTCCAGAAAGTCCGGCAAGCGGTTCTGGCATAGCCAGCAGGTGATTTTTGCGTGTCCGGCAGGTGGGTCCTGCGAGTCGAGCAGGTGGTTCCTGCATGCTCGGCAGGTGGTTCAGGCGTGTCCGACAGGCGGTTCCGTTGTGTCCAGTAGGTGTTTCCGGCGTGTCCGGCACATGGTAGTGGCACGTCTGAGAGGTGGTTCCGGCATGCCCCGCAGGTGACTCCGGAGTGTCCAGCAAGTGGTTCTGGCATAGCCGGCTGGTGATTTTGGCGTGGCCAGCAGGTGGCTCCAGCGAGTCGAGCAGGTTGTTCCGGCGTGCTCAGCAGGTGTTTCAGATGGGTCCGTCAGGTGGTTCCGGTCTGTCCAATAGGTGGTTCCGGCGTGTCCGGCACGTGCTTCCGGCGAGTCTGAGAGGTGGCTCCGGCATGCCCGGTGGGTGATTCCGGAGTGTCCGGCAAGTCGTTCTGGCATAGCCGGCTGGTGATTTTGGCATGTCCAGCAGGTAAGATTTTGGCATGTCCGTCAGGTGATTTTGACGTGTCCGGCGGGTGGTTCCGGGCAGTGGATCAGGTGGTTCCAGCGTTCTCGGCAGGTGATTCAGTTTGGTTCGGCAGGTGGTTCTGGTCTGTCCTGGAGGTGGTTCCGGCCTGTCCAGCACGTGGTTCTGGCACGTCTGAGAGGTGGTTCCGGCATGCCCGGCAGGTGATCCCAGAGAGTCCTCCAAGTGGTTCTGGCCCAGCCCGCAGGTGATTTTGGCGCGTCCGGCAGGTGGCTCCGGCATGCTCAGCAGGTTGTTCAGGCAGGTCCGGCAGGTGGTTCCGACGATTCGAGCAGGTGCTTCCGGCTAGCTCGGCAGGTGCTTTGGGCGTCTCCGTCACTTGATTTTGGCACATTTGAGAGGTGGGTCCAGCATTCCCAGCAGGTGATTCCAGAAAGTCCGGCAAGCGGTTCTGGCATAGCCAGGAGGTGAGTTTTGCGTGTCCGGCAGGTGGGTCCTGCGAGTCGAGCAGGTGGTTCCTGCATGCTCGGCAGGTGGTTCAGGCGTGTCCGACAGGCGGTTCCGTTGTGTCCAGTAGGTGTTTCCGGCGTGTCCGGCACATGGTAGTGGCACGTCTGAGAGGTGGTTCCGGCATGCCCCGCAGGTGACTCCGGAGTGTCCAGCAAGTGGTTCTGGCATAGCCGGCTGGTGATTTTGGCGTGGCCAGCAGGTGGCTCCAGCGAGTCGAGCAGGTTGTTCCGGCGTGCTCAGCAGGTGTTTCAGATGGGTCCGTCAGGTGGTTCCGGTCTGTCCAATAGGTGGTTCCGGCGTGTCCGGCACGTGCTTCCGGCGAGTCTGAGAGGTGGCTCCGGCATGCCCGGTGGGTGATTCCGGAGTGTCCGGCAAGTCGTTCTGGCATAGCCGGCTGGTGATTTTGGCATGTCCAGCAGGTAAGATTTTGGCATGTCCGTCAGGTGATTTTGACGTGTCCGGCGGGTGGTTCCGGGCAGTGGATCAGGTGGTTCCAGCGTTCTCGGCAGGTGATTCAGTTTGGTTCGGCAGGTGGTTCTGGTCTGTCCTGGACGTGGTTCCGGCCTGTCCAGCACGTGGTTCTGGCACGTCTGAGAGGTGGTTCCGGCATGCCCGGCAGGTGATCCCAGAGAGTCCTCCAAGTGGTTCTGGCCCAGCCCGCAGGTGATTTTGGCGCGTCCGGCAGGTGGCTCCGGCATGCTCAGCAGGTTGTTCAGGCAGGTCCGGCAGGTGGTTCCGACGATTCGAGCAGGTGCTTCCGGCTAGCTCGGCAGGTGCTTTGGGCGTCTCCGTCACTTGATTTTGGCACATTTGAGAGGTGGGTCCAGCATTCCCAGCAGGTGATTCCAGAAAGTCCGGCAAGCGGTTCTGGCATAGCCAGCAGGTGATTTTTGCGTGTCCGGCAGGTGGGTCCTGCGAGTCGAGCAGGTGGTTCCTGCATGCTCGGCAGGTGGTTCAGGCGTGTCCGACAGGCGGTTCCGTTGTGTCCAGTAGGTGTTTCCGGCGTGTCCGGCACATGGTAGTGGCACGTCTGAGAGGTGGTTCCGGCATGCCCCGCAGGTGACTCCGGAGTGTCCAGCAAGTGGTTCTGGCATAGCCGGCTGGTGATTTTGGCGTGGCCAGCAGGTGGCTCCAGCGAGTCGAGCAGGTTGTTCCGGCGTGCTCAGCAGGTGTTTCAGATGGGTCCGTCAGGTGGTTCCGGTCTGTCCAATAGGTGGTTCCGGCGTGTCCGGCACGTGCTTCCGGCGAGTCTGAGAGGTGGCTCCGGCATGCCCGGTGGGTGATTCCGGAGTGTCCGGCAAGTCGTTCTGGCATAGCCGGCTGGTGATTTTGGCATGTCCAGCAGGTAAGATTTTGGCATGTCCGTCAGGTGATTTTGACGTGTCCGGCGGGTGGTTCCGGGCAGTGGATCAGGTGGTTCCAGCGTTCTCGGCAGGTGATTCAGTTTGGTTCGGCAGGTGGTTCTGGTCTGTCCTGGAGGTGGTTCCGGCCTGTCCAGCACGTGGTTCTGGCACGTCTGAGAGGTGGTTCCGGCATGCCCGGCAGGTGATCCCAGAGAGTCCTCCAAGTGGTTCTGGCCCAGCCCGCAGGTGATTTTGGCGCGTCCGGCAGGTGGCTCCGGCATGCTCAGCAGGTTGTTCAGGCAGGTCCGGCAGGTGGTTCCGACGATTCGAGCAGGTGCTTCCGGCTAGCTCGGCAGGTGCTTTGGGCGTCTCCGTCACTTGATTTTGGCACATTTGAGAGGTGGGTCCAGCATTCCCAGCAGGTGATTCCAGAAAGTCCGGCAAGCGGTTCTGGCATAGCCAGGAGGTGAGTTTTGCGTGTCCGGCAGGTGGGTCCTGCGAGTCGAGCAGGTGGTTCCTGCATGCTCGGCAGGTGGTTCAGGCGTGTCCGACAGGCGGTTCCGTTGTGTCCAGTAGGTGTTTCCGGCGTGTCCGGCACATGGTAGTGGCACGTCTGAGAGGTGGTTCCGGCATGCCCCGCAGGTGACTCCGGAGTGTCCAGCAAGTGGTTCTGGCATAGCCGGCTGGTGATTTTGGCGTGGCCAGCAGGTGGCTCCAGCGAGTCGAGCAGGTTGTTCCGGCGTGCTCAGCAGGTGTTTCAGATGGGTCCGTCAGGTGGTTCCGGTCTGTCCAATAGGTGGTTCCGGCGTGTCCGGCACGTGCTTCCGGCGAGTCTGAGAGGTGGCTCCGGCATGCCCGGTGGGTGATTCCGGAGTGTCCGGCAAGTCGTTCTGGCATAGCCGGCTGGTGATTTTGGCATGTCCAGCAGGTAAGATTTTGGCATGTCCGTCAGGTGATTTTGACGTGTCCGGCGGGTGGTTCCGGGCAGTGGATCAGGTGGTTCCAGCGTTCTCGGCAGGTGATTCAGTTTGGTTCGGCAGGTGGTTCTGGTCTGTCCTGGAGGTGGTTCCGGCCTGTCCAGCACGTGGTTCTGGCACGTCTGAGAGGTGGTTCCGGCATGCCCGGCAGGTGATCCCAGAGAGTCCTCCAAGTGGTTCTGGCCCAGCCCGCAGGTGATTTTGGCGCGTCCGGCAGGTGGCTCCGGCATGCTCAGCAGGTTGTTCAGGCAGGTCCGGCAGGTGGTTCCGACGATTCGAGCAGGTGCTTCCGGCTAGCTCGGCAGGTGCTTTGGGCGTCTCCGTCACTTGATTTTGGCACATTTGAGAGGTGGGTCCAGCATTCCCAGCAGGTGATTCCAGAAAGTCCGGCAAGCGGTTCTGGCATAGCCAGGAGGTGAGTTTTGCGTGTCCGGCAGGTGGGTCCTGCGAGTCGAGCAGGTGGTTCCTGCATGCTCGGCAGGTGGTTCAGGCGTGTCCGACAGGCGGTTCCGTTGTGTCCAGTAGGTGTTTCCGGCGTGTCCGGCACATGGTAGTGGCACGTCTGAGAGGTGGTTCCGGCATGCCCCGCAGGTGACTCCGGAGTGTCCAGCAAGTGGTTCTGGCATAGCCGGCTGGTGATTTTGGCGTGGCCAGCAGGTGGCTCCAGCGAGTCGAGCAGGTTGTTCCGGCGTGCTCAGCAGGTGTTTCAGATGGGTCCGTCAGGTGGTTCCGGTCTGTCCAATAGGTGGTTCCGGCGTGTCCGGCACGTGCTTCCGGCGAGTCTGAGAGGTGGCTCCGGCATGCCCGGTGGGTGATTCCGGAGTGTCCGGCAAGTCGTTCTGGCATAGCCGGCTGGTGATTTTGGCATGTCCAGCAGGTAAGATTTTGGCATGTCCGTCAGGTGATTTTGACGTGTCCGGCGGGTGGTTCCGGGCAGTGGATCAGGTGGTTCCAGCGTTCTCGGCAGGTGATTCAGTTTGGTTCGGCAGGTGGTTCTGGTCTGTCCTGGACGTGGTTCCGGCCTGTCCAGCACGTGGTTCTGGCACGTCTGAGAGGTGGTTCCGGCATGCCCGGCAGGTGATCCCAGAGAGTCCTCCAAGTGGTTCTGGCCCAGCCCGCAGGTGATTTTGGCGCGTCCGGCAGGTGGCTCCGGCATGCTCAGCAGGTTGTTCAGGCAGGTCCGGCAGGTGGTTCCGACGATTCGAGCAGGTGCTTCCGGCTAGCTCGGCAGGTGCTTTGGGCGTCTCCGTCACTTGATTTTGGCACATTTGAGAGGTGGGTCCAGCATTCCCAGCAGGTGATTCCAGAAAGTCCGGCAAGCGGTTCTGGCATAGCCAGGAGGTGAGTTTTGCGTGTCCGGCAGGTGGGTCCTGCGAGTCGAGCAGGTGGTTCCTGCATGCTCGGCAGGTGGTTCAGGCGTGTCCGACAGGCGGTTCCGTTGTGTCCAGTAGGTGTTTCCGGCGTGTCCGGCACATGGTAGTGGCACGTCTGAGAGGTGGTTCCGGCATGCCCCGCAGGTGACTCCGGAGTGTCCAGCAAGTGGTTCTGGCATAGCCGGCTGGTGATTTTGGCGTGGCCAGCAGGTGGCTCCAGCGAGTCGAGCAGGTTGTTCCGGCGTGCTCAGCAGGTGTTTCAGATGGGTCCGTCAGGTGGTTCCGGTCTGTCCAATAGGTGGTTCCGGCGTGTCCGGCACGTGCTTCCGGCGAGTCTGAGAGGTGGCTCCGGCATGCCCGGTGGGTGATTCCGGAGTGTCCGGCAAGTCGTTCTGGCATAGCCGGCTGGTGATTTTGGCATGTCCAGCAGGTAAGATTTTGGCATGTCCGTCAGGTGATTTTGACGTGTCCGGCGGGTGGTTCCGGGCAGTGGATCAGGTGGTTCCAGCGTTCTCGGCAGGTGATTCAGTTTGGTTCGGCAGGTGGTTCTGGTCTGTCCTGGAGGTGGTTCCGGCCTGTCCAGCACGTGGTTCTGGCACGTCTGAGAGGTGGTTCCGGCATGCCCGGCAGGTGATCCCAGAGAGTCCTCCAAGTGGTTCTGGCCCAGCCCGCAGGTGATTTTGGCGCGTCCGGCAGGTGGCTCCGGCATGCTCAGCAGGTTGTTCAGGCAGGTCCGGCAGGTGGTTCCGACGATTCGAGCAGGTGCTTCCGGCTAGCTCGGCAGGTGCTTTGGGCGTCTCCGTCACTTGATTTTGGCACATTTGAGAGGTGGGTCCAGCATTCCCAGCAGGTGATTCCAGAAAGTCCGGCAAGCGGTTCTGGCATAGCCAGCAGGTGATTTTTGCGTGTCCGGCAGGTGGGTCCTGCGAGTCGAGCAGGTGGTTCCTGCATGCTCGGCAGGTGGTTCAGGCGTGTCCGACAGGCGGTTCCGTTGTGTCCAGTAGGTGTTTCCGGCGTGTCCGGCACATGGTAGTGGCACGTCTGAGAGGTGGTTCCGGCATGCCCCGCAGGTGACTCCGGAGTGTCCAGCAAGTGGTTCTGGCATAGCCGGCTGGTGATTTTGGCGTGGCCAGCAGGTGGCTCCAGCGAGTCGAGCAGGTTGTTCCGGCGTGCTCAGCAGGTGTTTCAGATGGGTCCGTCAGGTGGTTCCGGTCTGTCCACTAGGTGGTTCCGGCGTGTCCGGCACGTGCTTCGGCGAGTCTGAGAGGTGGCTCCGGCATGCCCGGGTGGTGATTCCGGAGTGTCCGGCAAGTCGTTCTGGCATAGCCGGCTGGTGATTTTGGCATGTCCAGCAGGTAAGATTTTGGCATGTCCGTCAGGTGATTTTGACGTGTCCGGCGGGTGGTTCCGGGCAGTGGATCAGGTGGTTCCAGCGTTCTCGGCAGGTGATTCAGTTTGGTTCGGCAGGTGGTTCTGGTCTGTCCTGGAGGTGGTTCCGGCCTGTCCAGCACGTGGTTCTGGCACGTCTGAGAGGTGGTTCCGGCATGCCCGGCAGGTGATCCCAGAGAGTCCTCCAAGTGGTTCTGGCCCAGCCCGCAGGTGATTTTGGCGCGTCCGGCAGGTGGCTCCGGCATGCTCAGCAGGTTGTTCAGGCAGGTCCGGCAGGTGGTTCCGACGATTCGAGCAGGTGCTTCCGGCTAGCTCGGCAGGTGCTTTGGGCGTCTCCGTCACTTGATTTTGGCACATTTGAGAGGTGGGTCCAGCATTCCCAGCAGGTGATTCCAGAAAGTCCGGCAAGCGGTTCTGGCATAGCCAGCAGGTGATTTTTGCGTGTCCGGCAGGTGGGTCCTGCGAGTCGAGCAGGTGGTTCCTGCATGCTCGGCAGGTGGTTCAGGCGTGTCCGACAGGCGGTTCCGTTGTGTCCAGTAGGTGTTTCCGGCGTGTCCGGCACATGGTAGTGGCACGTCTGAGAGGTGGTTCCGGCATGCCCCGCAGGTGACTCCGGAGTGTCCAGCAAGTGGTTCTGGCATAGCCGGCTGGTGATTTTGGCGTGGCCAGCAGGTGGCTCAGCGAGTCGAGCAGGTTGTTCCGGCGTGCTCAGCAGGTGTTTCAGATGGGTCCGTCAGGTGGTTCCGGTCTGTCCAATAGGTGGTTCCGGCGTGTCCGGCACGTGCTTCCGGCGAGTCTGAGAGGTGGCTCCGGCATGCCCGGTGGGTGATTCCGGAGTGTCCGGCAAGTCGTTCTGGCATAGCCGGCTGGTGATTTTGGCATGTCCAGCAGGTAAGATTTTGGCATGTCCGTCAGGTGATTTTGACGTGTCCGGCGGGTGGTTCCGGGCAGTGGATCAGGTGGTTCCAGCGTTCTCGGCAGGTGATTCAGTTTGGTTCGGCAGGTGGTTCTGGTCTGTCCTGGAGGTGGTTCCGGCCTGTCCAGCACGTGGTTCTGGCACGTCTGAGAGGTGGTTCCGGCATGCCCGGCAGGTGATCCCAGAGAGTCCTCCAAGTGGTTCTGGCCCAGCCCGCAGGTGATTTTGGCGCGTCCGGCAGGTGGCTCCGGCATGCTCAGCAGGTTGTTCAGGCAGGTCCGGCAGGTGGTTCCGACGATTCGAGCAGGTGCTTCCGGCTAGCTCGGCAGGTGCTTTGGGCGTCTCCGTCACTTGATTTTGGCACATTTGAGAGGTGGGTCCAGCATTCCAGCAGGTGATTCCAGAAAGTCCGGCAAGCGGTTCTGGCATAGCCAGCAGGTGATTTTTGCGTGTCCGGCAGGTGGGTCCTGCGAGTCGAGCAGGTGGTTCCTGCATGCTCGGCAGGTGGTTCAGGCGTGTCCGACAGGCGGTTCCGTTGTGTCCAGTAGGTGTTTCCGGCGTGTCCGGCACATGGTAGTGGCACGTCTGAGAGGTGGTTCCGGCATGCCCCGCAGGTGACTCCGGAGTGTCCAGCAAGTGGTTCTGGCATAGCCGCTGGTGATTTTGGCGTGGCCAGCAGGTGGCTCCAGCGAGTCGAGCAGGTTGTTCCGGCGTGCTCAGCAGGTGTTTCAGATGGTCCGTCAGGTGGTTCCGGTCTGTCCAATAGGTGGTTCCGGCGTGTCCGGCACGTGCTTCCGGCGAGTCTGAGAGGTGGCTCCGGCATGCCCGGTGGGTGATTCCGGAGTGTCCGGCAAGTCGTTCTGGCATAGCCGGCTGGTGATTTTGGCATGTCCAGCAGGTAAGATTTTGGCATGTCCGTCAGGTGATTTTGACGTGTCCGGCGGGTGGTTCCGGGCAGTGGATCAGGTGTTCCAGCGTTCTCGGCAGGTGATTCAGTTTGGTTCGGCAGGTGGTTCTGGTCTGTCCTGGAGGTGGTTCCGGCCTGTCCAGCACGTGGTTCTGGCACGTCTGAGAGGTGGTTCCGGCATGCCCGGCAGGTGATCCCAGAGAGTCCTCCAAGTGGTTCTGGCCCAGCCGCAGGTGATTTTGGCGCGTCCGGCAGGTGGCTCCGGCATGCTCAGCAGGTTGTTCAGGCAGGTCCGGCAGGTGGTTCCGACGATTCGAGCAGGTGCTTCCGGCTAGCTCGGCAGGTGCTTTGGGCGTCTCCGTCACTTGATTTTGGCACATTTGAGAGGTGGGTCCAGCATTCCCAGCAGGTGATTCCAGAAAGTCCGGCAAGCGGTTCTGGCATAGCAGGCAGGTGAGTTTTGCGTGTCCGGCAGGTGGGTCCTGCGAGTCGAGCAGGTGGTTCCTGCATGCTCGGCAGGTGGTTCAGGCGTGTCCGACAGGCGGTTCCGTTGTGTCCAGTAGGTGTTTCCGGCGTGTCCGGCACATGGTAGTGGCACGTCTGAGAGGTGGTTCCGGCATGCCCCGCAGGTGACTCCGGAGTGTCCAGCAAGTGGTTCTGGCATAGCCGGCTGGTGATTTTGGCGTGGCCAGCAGGTGGCTCCAGCGAGTCGAGCAGGTTGTTCCGGCGTGCTCAGCAGGTGTTTCAGATGGGTCCGTCAGGTGGTTCCGGTCTGTCCAATAGGTGGTTCCGGCGTGTCCGGCACGTGCTTCCGGCGAGTCTGAGAGGTGGCTCCGGCATGCCCGGTGGGTGATTCCGGAGTGTCCGGCAAGTCGTTCTGGCATAGCCGGCTGGTGATTTTGGCATGTCCAGCAGGTAAGATTTTGGCATGTCCGTCAGGTGATTTTGACGTGTCCGGCGGGTGGTTCCGGGCAGTGGATCAGGTGGTTCCAGCGTTCTCGGCAGGTGATTCAGTTTGGTTCGGCAGGTGGTTCTGGTCTGTCCTGGAGGTGGTTCCGGCCTGTCCAGCACGTGGTTCTGGCACGTCTGAGAGGTGGTTCCGGCATGCCCGGCAGGTGATCCCAGAGAGTCCTCCAAGTGGTTCTGGCCCAGCCCGCAGGTGATTTTGGCGCGTCCGGCAGGTGGCTCCGGCATGCTCAGCAGGTTGTTCAGGCAGGTCCGGCAGGTGGTTCCGACGATTCGAGCAGGTGCTTCCGGCTAGCTCGGCAGGTGCTTTGGGCGTCTCCGTCACTTGATTTTGGCACATTTGAGAGGTGGGTCCAGCATTCCCAGCAGGTGATTCCAGAAAGTCCGGCAAGCGGTTCTGGCATAGCCAGGAGGTGAGTTTTGCGTGTCCGGCAGGTGGGTCCTGCGAGTCGAGCAGGTGGTTCCTGCATGCTCGGCAGGTGGTTCAGGCGTGTCCGACAGGCGGTTCCGTTGTGTCCAGTAGGTGTTTCCGGCGTGTCCGGCACATGGTAGTGGCACGTCTGAGAGGTGGTTCCGGCATGCCCCGCAGGTGACTCCGGAGTGTCCAGCAAGTGGTTCTGGCATAGCCGGCTGGTGATTTTGGCGTGGCCAGCAGGTGGCTCCAGCGAGTCGAGCAGGTTGTTCCGGCGTGCTCAGCAGGTGTTTCAGATGGGTCCGTCAGGTGGTTCCGGTCTGTCCAATAGGTGGTTCCGGCGTGTCCGGCACGTGCTTCCGGCGAGTCTGAGAGGTGGCTCCGGCATGCCCGGTGGGTGATTCCGGAGTGTCCGGCAAGTCGTTCTGGCATAGCCGGCTGGTGATTTTGGCATGTCCAGCAGGTAAGATTTTGGCATGTCCGTCAGGTGATTTTGACGTGTCCGGCGGGTGGTTCCGGGCAGTGGATCAGGTGGTTCCAGCGTTCTCGGCAGGTGATTCAGTTTGGTTCGGCAGGTGGTTCTGGTCTGTCCTGGAGGTGGTTCCGGCCTGTCCAGCACGTGGTTCTGGCACGTCTGAGAGGTGGTTCCGGCATGCCCGGCAGGTGATCCCAGAGAGTCCTCCAAGTGGTTCTGGCCCAGCCCGCAGGTGATTTTGGCGCGTCCGGCAGGTGGCTCCGGCATGCTCAGCAGGTTGTTCAGGCAGGTCCGGCAGGTGGTTCCGACGATTCGAGCAGGTGCTTCCGGCTAGCTCGCAGGTGCTTTGGGCGTCTCCGTCACTTGATTTTGGCACATTTGAGAGGTGGGTCCAGCATTCCCAGCAGGTGATTCCAGAAAGTCCGGCAAGCGGTTCTGGCATAGCCAGCAGGTGATTTTTGCGTGTCCGGCAGGTGGGTCCTGCGAGTCGAGCAGGTGGTTCCTGCATGCTCGGCAGGTGGTTCAGGCGTGTCCGACAGGCGGTTCCGTTGTGTCCAGTAGGTGTTTCCGGCGTGTCCGGCACATGGTAGTGGCACGTCTGAGAGGTGGTTCCGGCATGCCCCGCAGGTGACTCCGGAGTGTCCAGCAAGTGGTTCTGGCATAGCCGGCTGGTGATTTTGGCGTGGCCAGCAGGTGGCTCCAGCGAGTCGAGCAGGTTGTTCCGGCGTGCTCAGCAGGTGTTTCAGATGGGTCCGTCAGGTGGTTCCGGTCTGTCCAATAGGTGGTTCCGGCGTGTCCGGCACGTGCTTCCGGCGAGTCTGAGAGGTGGCTCCGGCATGCCCGGTGGGTGATTCCGGAGTGTCCGGCAAGTCGTTCTGGCATAGCCGGCTGGTGATTTTGGCATGTCCAGCAGGTAAGATTTTGGCATGTCCGTCAGGTGATTTTGACGTGTCCGGCGGGTGGTTCCGGGCAGTGGATCAGGTGGTTCCAGCGTTCTCGGCAGGTGATTCAGTTTGGTTCGGCAGGTGGTTCTGGTCTGTCCTGGAGGTGGTTCCGGCCTGTCCAGCACGTGGTTCTGGCACGTCTGAGAGGTGGTTCCGGCATGCCCGGCAGGTGATCCCAGAGAGTCCTCCAAGTGGTTCTGGCCCAGCCCGCAGGTGATTTTGGCGCGTCCGGCAGGTGGCTCCGGCATGCTCAGCAGGTTGTTCAGGCAGGTCCGGCAGGTGGTTCCGACGATTCGAGCAGGTGCTTCCGGCTAGCTCGGCAGGTGCTTTGGGCGTCTCCGTCACTTGATTTTGGCACATTTGAGAGGTGGGTCCAGCATTCCCAGCAGGTGATTCCAGAAAGTCCGGCAAGCGGTTCTGGCATAGCCAGCAGGTGAGTTTTGCGTGTCCGGCAGGTGGGTCCTGCGAGTCGAGCAGGTGGTTCCTGCATGCTCGGCAGGTGGTTCAGGCGTGTCCGACAGGCGGTTCCGTTGTGTCCAGTAGGTGTTTCCGGCGTGTCCGGCACATGGTAGTGGCACGTCTGAGAGGTGGTTCCGGCATGCCCCGCAGGTGACTCCGGAGTGTCCGCAAGTGGTTCTGGCATAGCCGGCTGGTGATTTTGGCGTGGCCAGCAGGTGGCTCAGCGAGTCGAGCAGGTTGTTCCGGCGTGCTCAGCAGGTGTTTCAGATGGGTCCGTCAGGTGGTTCCGGTCTGTCCAATAGGTGGTTCCGGCGTGTCCGGCACGTGCTTCCGGCGAGTCTGAGAGGTGGCTCCGGCATGCCCGGTGGGTGATTCCGGAGTGTCCGGCAAGTCGTTCTGGCATAGCCGGCTGGTGATTTTGGCATGTCCAGCAGGTAAGATTTTGGCATGTCCGTCAGGTGATTTTGACGTGTCCGGCGGGTGGTTCCGGGCAGTGGATCAGGTGGTTCCAGCGTTCTCGGCAGGTGATTCAGTTTGGTTCGGCAGGTGGTTCTGGTCTGTCCTGGAGGTGGTTCCGGCCTGTCCAGCACGTGGTTCTGGCACGTCTGAGAGGTGGTTCCGGCATGCCCGGCAGGTGATCCCAGAGAGTCCTCCAAGTGGTTCTGGCCCAGCCCGCAGGTGATTTTGGCGCGTCCGGCAGGTGGCTCCGGCATGCTCAGCAGGTTGTTCAGGCAGGTCCGGCAGGTGGTTCCGACGATTCGAGCAGGTGCTTCCGGCTAGCTCGGCAGGTGCTTTGGGCGTCTCCGTCACTTGATTTTGGCACATTTGAGAGGTGGGTCCAGCATTCCCAGCAGGTGATTCCAGAAAGTCCGGCAAGCGGTTCTGGCATAGCCAGAGGTGATTTTTGCGTGTCCGGCAGGTGGGTCCTGCGAGTCGAGCAGGTGGTTCCTGCATGCTCGGCAGGTGGTTCAGGCGTGTCCGACAGGCGGTTCCGTTGTGTCCAGTAGGTGTTTCCGGCGTGTCCGGCACATGGTAGTGGCACGTCTGAGAGGTGGTTCCGGCATGCCCCGCAGGTGACTCCGGAGTGTCCAGCAAGTGGTTCTGGCATAGCCGGCTGGTGATTTTGGCGTGGCCAGCAGGTGGCTCCAGCGAGTCGAGCAGGTTGTTCCGGCGTGCTCAGCAGGTGTTTCAGATGGGTCCGTCAGGTGGTTCCGGTCTGTCCAATAGGTGGTTCCGGCGTGTCCGGCACGTGCTTCCGGCGAGTCTGAGAGGTGGCTCCGGCATGCCCGGTGGGTGATTCCGGAGTGTCCGGCAAGTCGTTCTGGCATAGCCGGCTGGTGATTTTGGCATGTCCAGCAGGTAAGATTTTGGCATGTCCGTCAGGTGATTTTGACGTGTCCGGCGGGTGGTTCCGGGCAGTGGATCAGGTGGTTCCAGCGTTCTCGGCAGGTGATTCAGTTTGGTTCGGCAGGTGGTTCTGGTCTGTCCTGGAGGTGGT
Source organism: Equus asinus (assembly GCF_041296235.1). NCBI lineage: Eukaryota > Metazoa > Chordata > Mammalia > Perissodactyla > Equidae > Equus > Equus asinus. The sequence continues at coordinate 4,333 of NW_027224900.1, read as the reverse complement.
TCCGGCCTGTCCAGCACGTGGTTCTGGCACGTCTGAGAGGTGGTTCCGGCATGCCCGGCAGGTGATCCCAGAGAGTCCTCCAAGTGGTTCTGGGCCCAGCCCGCAGGTGATTTTGGCGCGTCCGGCAGGTGGCTCCGGCATGCTCAGCAGGTTGTTCAGGCAGGTCCGGCAGGTGGTTCCGACGATTCGAGCAGGTGCTTCCGGCTAGCTCGGCAGGTGCTTTGGGCGTCTCCGTCACTTGATTTTGGCACATTTGAGAGGTGGGTCCAGCATTCCCAGCAGGTGATTCCAGAAAGTCCGGCAAGCGGTTCTGGCATAGCCAGCAGGTGATTTTTGCGTGTCCGGCAGGTGGGTCCTGCGAGTCGAGCAGGTGGTTCCTGCATGCTCGGCAGGTGGTTCAGGCGTGTCCGACAGGCGGTTCCGTTGTGTCCAGTAGGTGTTCCGGCGTGTCCGGCACATGGTAGTGGCACGTCTGAGAGGTGGTTCCGGCATGCCCCGCAGGTGACTCCGGAGTGTCCAGCAAGTGGTTCTGGCATAGCCGGCTGGTGATTTTGGCGTGGCCAGCAGGTGGCTCCAGCGAGTCGAGCAGGTTGTTCCGGCGTGCTCAGCAGGTGTTTCAGATGGGTCCGTCAGGTGGTTCCGGTCTGTCCAATAGGTGGTTCCGGCGTGTCCGGCACGTGCTTCCGGCGAGTCTGAGAGGTGGCTCCGGCATGCCCGGTGGGTGATTCCGGAGTGTCCGGCAAGTCGTTCTGGCATAGCCGGCTGGTGATTTTGGCATGTCCAGCAGGTAAGATTTTGGCATGTCCGTCAGGTGATTTTGACGTGTCCGGCGGGTGGTTCCGGGCAGTGGATCAGGTGGTTCCAGCGTTCTCGGCAGGTGATTCAGTTTGGTTCGGCAGGTGGTTCTGGTCTGTCCTGGAGGTGGTTCCGGCCTGTCCAGCACGTGGTTCTGGCACGTCTGAGAGGTGGTTCCGGCATGCCCGGCAGGTGATCCCAGAGAGTCCTCCAAGTGGTTCTGGCCCAGCCCGCAGGTGATTTTGGCGCGTCCGGCAGGTGGCTCCGCATGCTCAGCAGGTTGTTCAGGCAGGTCCGGCAGGTGGTTCCGACGATTCGAGCAGGTGCTTCCGGCTAGCTCGGCAGGTGCTTTGGGCGTCTCCGTCACTTGATTTTGGCACATTTGAGAGGTGGGTCCAGCATTCCCAGCAGGTGATTCCAGAAAGTCCGGCAAGCGGTTCTGGCATAGCCAGCAGGTGATTTTTGCGTGTCCGGCAGGTGGGTCCTGCGAGTCGAGCAGGTGGTTCCTGCATGCTCGGCAGGTGGTTCAGGCGTGTCCGACAGGCGGTTCCGTTGTGTCCAGTAGGTGTTTCCGGCGTGTCCGGCACATGGTAGTGGCACGTCTGAGAGGTGGTTCCGGCATGCCCCGCAGGTGACTCCGGAGTGTCCAGCAAGTGGTTCTGGCATAGCCGGCTGGTGATTTTGGCGTGGCCAGCAGGTGGCTCCAGCGAGTCGAGCAGGTTGTTCCGGCGTGCTCAGCAGGTGTTTCAGATGGGTCCGTCAGGTGGTTCCGGTCTGTCCAATAGGTGGTTCCGGCGTGTCCGGCACGTGCTTCCGGCGAGTCTGAGAGGTGGCTCCGGCATGCCCGGTGGGTGATTCCGGAGTGTCCGGCAAGTCGTTCTGGCATAGCCGGCTGGTGATTTTGGCATGTCCAGCAGGTAAGATTTTGGCATGTCCGTCAGGTGATTTTGACGTGTCCGGCGGGTGGTTCCGGGCAGTGGATCAGGTGGTTCCAGCGTTCTCGGCAGGTGATTCAGTTTGGTTCGGCAGGTGGTTCTGGTCTGTCCTGGAGGTGGTTCCGGCCTGTCCAGCACGTGGTTCTGGCACGTCTGAGAGGTGGTTCCGGCATGCCCGGCAGGTGATCCCAGAGAGTCCTCCAAGTGGTTCTGGCCCAGCCCGCAGGTGATTTTGGCGCGTCCGGCAGGTGGCTCCGGCATGCTCAGCAGGTTGTTCAGGCAGGTCCGGCAGGTGGTTCCGACGATTCGAGCAGGTGCTTCGGCTAGCTCGGCAGGTGCTTTGGGCGTCTCCGTCACTTGATTTTGGCACATTTGAGAGGTGGGTCCAGCATTCCCAGCAGGTGATTCCAGAAAGTCCGGCAAGCGGTTCTGGCATAGCCAGCAGGTGATTTTTGCGTGTCCGGCAGGTGGGTCCTGCGAGTCGAGCAGGTGGTTCCTGCATGCTCGGCAGGTGGTTCAGGCGTGTCCGACAGGCGGTTCCGTTGTGTCCAGTAGGTGTTTCCGGCGTGTCCGGCACATGGTAGTGGCACGTCTGAGAGGTGGTTCCGGCATGCCCGCAGGTGACTCCGGAGTGTCCAGCAAGTGGTTCTGGCATAGCCGGCTGGTGATTTTGGCGTGGCCAGCAGGTGGCTCCAGCGAGTCGAGCAGGTTGTTCCGGCGTGCTCAGCAGGTGTTTCAGATGGGTCCGTCAGGTGGTTCCGGTCTGTCCAATAGGTGGTTCCGGCGTGTCCGGCACGTGCTTCCGGCGAGTCTGAGAGGTGGCTCCGGCATGCCCGGTGGGTGATTCCGGAGTGTCCGGCAAGTCGTTCTGGCATAGCCGGCTGGTGATTTTGGCATGTCCAGCAGTAAGATTTTGGCATGTCCGTCAGGTGATTTTGACGTGTCCGGCGGGTGGTTCCGGGCAGTGGATCAGGTGGTTCCAGCGTTCTCGGCAGGTGATTCAGTTTGGTTCGGCAGGTGGTTCTGGTCTGTCCTGGAGGTGGTTCCGGCCTGTCCAGCACGTGGTTCTGGCACGTCTGAGAGGTGGTTCCGGCATGCCCGGCAGGTGATCCCAGAGAGTCCTCCAAGTGGTTCTGGCCCAGCCCGCAGGTGATTTTGGCGCGTCCGGCAGGTGGCTCCGGCATGCTCAGCAGGTTGTTCAGGCAGGTCCGGCAGGTGGTTCCGACGATTCGAGCAGGTGCTTCCGGCTAGCTCGGCAGGTGCTTTGGGCGTCTCCGTCACTTGATTTTGGCACATTTGAGAGGTGGGTCCAGCATTCCCAGCAGGTGATTCCAGAAAGTCCGGCAAGCGGTTCTGGCATAGCCAGCAGGTGAGTTTTGCGTGTCCGGCAGGTGGGTCCTGCGAGTCGAGCAGGTGGTTCCTGCATGCTCGGCAGGTGGTTCAGGCGTGTCCGACAGGCGGTTCCGTTGTGTCCAGTAGGTGTTTCCGGCGTGTCCGGCACATGGTAGTGGCACGTCTGAGAGGTGGTTCCGGCATGCCCCGCAGGTGACTCCGGAGTGTCCAGCAAGTGGTTCTGCATAGCCGGCTGGTGATTTTGGCGTGGCCAGCAGGTGGCTCCAGCGAGTCGAGCAGGTTGTTCCGGCGTGCTCAGCAGGTGTTTCAGATGGGTCCGTCAGGTGGTTCCGGTCTGTCCAATAGGTGGTTCCGGCGTGTCCGGCACGTGCTTCCGGCGAGTCTGAGAGGTGGCTCCGGCATGCCCGGTGGGTGATTCCGGAGTGTCCGGCAAGTCGTTCTGGCATAGCCGGCTGTGATTTTGGCATGTCCAGCAGGTAAGATTTTGGCATGTCCGTCAGGTGATTTTGACGTGTCCGGCGGGTGGTTCCGGGCAGTGGATCAGGTGGTTCCAGCGTTCTCGGCAGGTGATTCAGTTTGGTTCGGCAGGTGGTTCTGGTCTGTCCTGGAGGTGGTTCCGGCCTGTCCAGCACGTGGTTCTGGCACGTCTGAGAGGTGGTTCCGGCATGCCCGGCAGGTGATCCCAGAGAGTCCTCCAAGTGGTTCTGGCCCAGCCCGCAGGTGATTTTGGCGCGTCCGGCAGGTGGCTCCGGCATGCTCAGCAGGTTGTTCAGGCAGGTCCGGCAGGTGGTTCCGACGATTCGAGCAGGTGCTTCCGGCTAGCTCGGCAGGTGCTTTGGGCGTCTCCGTCACTTGATTTTGGCACATTTGAGAGGTGGGTCCAGCATTCCCAGCAGGTGATTCCAGAAAGTCCGGCAAGCGGTTCTGGCATAGCCAGCAGGTGATTTTTGCGTGTCCGGCAGGTGGGTCCTGCGAGTCGAGCAGGTGGTTCCTGCATGCTCGGCAGGTGGTTCAGGCGTGTCCGACAGGCGGTTCCGTTGTGTCCAGTAGGTGTTTCCGGCGTGTCCGGCACATGGTAGTGGCACGTCTGAGAGGTGGTTCCGGCATGCCCCGCAGGTGACTCCGGAGTGTCCAGCAAGTGGTTCTGGCATAGCCGGCTGGTGATTTTGGCGTGGCCAGCAGGTGGCTCCAGCGAGTCGAGCAGGTTGTTCGGCGTGCTCAGCAGGTGTTTCAGATGGGTCCGTCAGGTG
>NW_027224899.1:300000-423658 GCF_041296235.1 Equus asinus | reverse complement strand
ACCCAACCGTAACCCTAACCCTAACCCTACCCCTAACCCTAACCCCTAACCCCAAACCCTAAACCCTAACCCTAACCGTAACCCTAAGCCTATCCCTAACCCTAACCTGACGGACAGGCTGGAACCAGCTGCTCAACTCGCCGGAACCACCTGCCAGACATGCCAGAACCACCTGCCGAGCACGCCGGAGCCACCTGCTGGACTCACCAGAACCACCTGCCTGACAGGCCAAAATCAACAGCTGGCTATGAGAGAACCACCTGGCAGACAATCCGCAATAACCTGCCAGGCATGCAGGAACCACCTCTCAGACGTAAGAGAACCACGTGCCGGACACGCTGGAACACGTCCTGGACAGACTGGAACCACCTGCCGGACATGCCTGGACCACCTGCCGAGCACGCCGGAACCACCTGCTCGACTCGCAGGACCCATGTGCCAGGCACGCCAAAATGAACTGCCGGCTACACCAGAACCACTTACCGGACACTCCGGAATAACCTGCCCGGCATGCCAGAACCACCTCTCAGAAGTGCCAGAAGCACGTGCTGGACATGCCGGAACAACCTATCGGACAGAACGGAACAACCTGCCGGACACACCAAAATCACCTGCGGGCTACGCCAGAACCACTTGGAGGACTCTCCGGGAAAACCTGCCGGGCATGCTGGAACCACCTCTCAGACGTGCCTGAACCACGTGGCGGACACTCCGGAAACGCATGTCGGGCCGGCCGGAACCACCTCTCAGACGTGCCAGAACCTCATGCCGGACACCCCAGAACCACCTGCTGGACAGACCGGAAACACCTGCCGGACACGCCGGAACCACATGTTCGACTCGCTGGAACCACATTCTGGACATGGCAAAATCACCTGCCGCCTATGCCAGAACCGCTTGGCGAACACTCCGGAATCACCTGTCAGGCATGCCGGAACCACCTCTCAGACCTGCCAGAACCACATGCCAATGACACCGGAAGCACCTGCCGAGCATGCCGGAAGCACCTGCTCGACTCGCCAGAACCACCTGTCGGACACGCCAAAATCACCTGCCGGCTACGCCACAGCCAGTTGGTGAACACTCCGGAAACACCTGCCGGGCTGGCTGGAACCACCTGCCAGTCACGCCAACATCACCTGCCAGCTACGCCAGAACCACTTGGCGGAGACTCCAGAAACACCTGCTGGGCCAGCCGGAACCACCTCTCAGACGTGCCAGAACCATGTGCCTGAGATGCTGGAACCACAGCCCGAACAGACCGAAACCACCTGCCAGACCCAACTGAACCACCTGCCGAGCAAGCAGGAACAACCTGCTCGCCTCGCCGGAACCACCTGCCGGGCGCAGCGGAAGCACCTGCCGAGCGCGCCGGAGCCACCTGCTCGCCTCGCCGGAACCACCTGCTCGGCGCGCCGGAGCCACCTGCTCGCCTCGCCGGAACCACCTGCCACGCCCAGCGGAAGCACCTGCCGGGCGCGCCGGAGCCACCTGCTCGCCTCGCCGGAACCACCTGCCGGGCCCAGCGGAAGCACGTGCCAAGCACGCCGGAGCCACCTGCTCGCCTCGCCGGAACCACCTGCCGGGCCCAGCGGAAGCACCTGCCGAGCGCGCCGGAGCCACCTGCTCGCCTCGCCGGAACCACGCGCCGGGCCCTAACCCTAACCCTAACCCTAACCCTATCCCCAAACCCTAACCCTAACCCTATCCCCTAACCCTAAGCCTAACCCTAAACCCTAACCCAACCGTAACCCTAACCCTAACCCTACCCCTAACCCTAAACCCTAACCCCAAACCCTAAACCCTAACCCTAACCGTAACCCTAACCCTATCCCTAACCCTAACCTGACGGACAGGCTGGAACCAGCTGCTCAACTCGCCGGAACCACCTGCCAGACATGCCAGAACCACCTGCCGAGCGCGCCGGAGCCACCTGCTCGCCTCGCCGGAAACACCAGCCTGGCCCAGCGGAAGCACCTGCCGAGCGCGCCGGAGCCACCTGCTCGCCTCGCCGGAACCACCTGCTGGGCGCGCCGGAGCCACCTGCTCGCCTCGCCGGAACCACCTGCCGGGTGCAGCGGAAGCACCTCCCGAGCGCGCCGGAGCCACCTGCTCGCCTCGCCGGAACCACCTGCCGGGTGCAGCGGAAGCACCTGCCGAGCGCGCCGGAGCCACCTGCTCGCCTCGCCGGAACCACCTGCCGGGCCCAGCGGAAGCACGTGCCAAGCACGCCGGAGCCACCTGCTCGCCTCGCCGGAACCACCTGCCGGGCCCAGCGGAAGCACCTGCCGAGCGCGCCGGAGCCACCTGCTCGCCTCGCCGGAACCACGCGCCGGGCCCTAACCCTAACCCTAACCCTAACCCTATCCCCAAACCCTAACCCTAACCCTATCCCCTAACCCTAAGCCTAACCCTAAACCCTAACCCAACCGTAACCCTAACCCTAACCCTACCCCTAACCCTAACCCCTAACCCCAAACCCTAAACCCTAACCCTAACCGTAACCCTAAGCCTATCCCTAACCCTAACCTGACGGACAGGCTGGAACCAGCTGCTCAACTCGCCGGAACCACCTGCCACACATGCCAGAACCACCTGCCGAGCACGCCGGAGCCACCTGCTGGACTCACCAGAACCACCTGCCTGACAGGCCAAAATCAACAGCTGGCTATGAGAGAACCACCTGGCAGACAATCCGCAATAACCTGCCAGGCATGCAGGAACCACCTCTCAGACGTAAGAGAACCACGTGCCGGACACGCTGGAACCACGTCCTGGACAGACTGGAACCACCTGCCGGACATGCCTGGACCACCTGCCGAGCACGCCGGAACCACCTGCTCGACTCGCAGGACCCATGTGCCAGACACGCCAAAATGAACTGCCGGCTACACCAGAACCACTTACCGGACACTCCGGAATAACCTGCCCGGCATGCCAGAACCACCTCTCAGAAGTGCCAGAAGCACGTGCTGGACATGCCGGAACAACCTATCGGACAGAACGGAACAACCTGCCGGACACACCAAAATCACCTGCGGGCTACGCCAGAACCACTTGGAGGACTCTCCGGGAAAACCTGCCGGGCATGCTGGAACCACCTCTCAGACGTGCCTGAACCACGTGGCGGACACTCCGGAAACGCATGTCGGGCCGGCCGGAACCACCTCTCAGACGTGCCAGAACCTCATGCCGGACACCCCAGAACCACCTGCTGGACAGACCGGAAACACCTGCCGGACACGCCGGAACCACATGTTCGACTCGCTGGAACCACATTCTGGACATGGCAAAATCACCTGCCGCCTATGCCAGAACCGCTTGGCGAACACTCCGGAATCACCTGTCAGGCATGCCGGAACCACCTCTCAGACCTGCCAGAACCACATGCCAATGACACCGGAAGCACCTGCCGAGCATGCCGGAAGCACCTGCTCGACTCGCCAGAACCACCTGTCGGACACGCCAAAATCACCTGCCGGCTACGCCACAGCCAGTTGGTGAACACTCCGGAAACACCTGCCGGGCTGGCTGGAACCACCTGCCAGTCACGCCAACATCACCTGCCAGCTACACCAGAACCACTTGGCGGAGACTCCAGAAACACCTGCAGGGCCAGCCGGAACCACCTCTCAGACGTGCCAGAACCATGTGCCTGAGATGCTGGAACCACAGCCCGAACAGACCGAAACCACCTGCCAGACCCAACTGAACCACCTGCCGAGCACGCAGGAACAACCTGCTCGCCTCGCCGGAACCACCTGCCGGGTGCAGCGGAAGCACCTGCCCGGCACGCCGGAGCCACCTGCTCGCCTCGCCGGAACCACCTGCCAGGCCCAGCGGAAGCACCTGCCGGGCGCGCCGGAGCCACCTGCTCGCCTCGCCGGAACCACCTGCCGGGCCCAGCGGAAGCACCTGCCGAGCGCGCCGGAGCCACCTGCTCGCCTCGCCGGAACCACGCGCCGGGCCCTAACCCTAACCCTAACCCTAACCCTATCCCCAAACCCTAACCCTAACCCTATCCCCTAACCCTAAGCCTAACCCTAAACCCTAACCCAACCGTAACCCTAACCCTAACCCTACCCCTAACCCTAAACCCTAACCCCAAACCCTAAACCCTAACCCTAACCGTAACCCTAACCCTATCCCTAACCCTAACCTGACGGACAGGCTGGAACCAGCTGCTCAACTCGCCGGAACCACCTGCCAGACATGCCAGAACCACCTGCCGAGCGCGCCGGAGCCACCTGCTCGCCTCGCCGGAAACACCAGCCTGGCCCAGCGGAAGCACCTGCCGAGCGCGCCGGAGCCACCTGCTCGCCTCGCCGGAACCACCTGCTGGGCGCGCCGGAGCCACCTGCTCGCCTCGCCGGAACCACCTGCCGGGTGCAGCGGAAGCACCTCCCGAGCGCGCCGGAGCCACCTGCTCGCCTCGCCGGAACCACGCGCCGGGCCCTAACCGTAACCCTAACCCTAACCCTATCCCCAAACCCTAACCCTAACCCTATCCCCTAACCCTAAGCCTAACCCTAAACCCTATCCCAACCGTAACCCTAACCCTAACCCTACCCCTAACCCTAACCCCTAACCCCAAACCCTAAACCCTAACCCTAACCGTAACCCTAAGCCTATCCCTAACCCTAACCTGACGGACAGGCTGGAACCAGCTGCTCAACTCGCCGGAACCACCTGCCAGACATGCCAGAACCACCTGCCGAGCACGCCGGAGCCACCTGCTGGACTCACCAGAACCACCTGCCTGACAGGCCAAAATCAACAGCTGGCTATGAGAGAACCACCTGGCAGACAATCCGCAATAACCTGCCAGGCATGCAGGAACCACCTCTCAGACGTAAGAGAACCACGTGCCGGACACGCTGGAACCACGTCCTGGACAGACTGGAACCACCTGCCGGACATGCCTGGACCACCTGCCGAGCACGCCGGAACCACCTGCTCGACTCGCAGGACCCATGTGCCAGACACGCCAAAATGAACTGCCGGCTACACCAGAACCACTTACCGGACACTCCGGAATAACCTGCCCGGCATGCCAGAACCACCTCTCAGAAGTGCCAGAAGCACGTGCTGGACATGCCGGAACAACCTATCGGACAGAACGGAACAACCTGCCGGACACACCAAAATCACCTGCGGGCTACGCCAGAACCACTTGGAGGACTCTCCGGGAAAACCTGCCGGGCATGCTGGAACCACCTCTCAGACGTGCCTGAACCACGTGGCGGACACTCCGCAAACGCATGTCGGGCCGGCCGGAACCACCTCTCAGACGTGCCAGAACCTCATGCCGGACACCCCAGAACCACCTGCTGGACAGACCGGAAACACCTGCCGGACACGCCGGAACCACATGTTCGACTCGCTGGAACCACATTCTGGACATGGCAAAATCACCTGCCGCCTATGCCAGAACCGCTTGGCGAACACTCCGGAATCACCTGTCAGGCATGCCGGAACCACCTCTCAGACCTGCCAGAACCACATGCCAATGACACCGGAAGCACCTGCCGAGCATGCCGGAAGCACCTGCTCGACTCGCCAGAACCACCTGTCGGACACGCCAAAATCACCTGCCGGCTACGCCACAGCCAGTTGGTGAACACTCGGGAAACACCTGCCGGGCTGGCTGGAACCACCTGCCAGTCACGCCAACATCACCTGCCAGCTACACCAGAACCACTTGGCGGAGACTCCAGAAACACCTGCAGGGCCAGCCGGAACCACCTCTCAGACGTGCCAGAACCATGTGCCTGAGATGCTGGAACCACAGCCCGAACAGACCGAAACCACCTGCCAGACCCAACTGAACCACCTGCCGAGCACGCAGGAACAACCTGCTCGCCTCGCCGGAAACACCAGCCTGGCCCAGCGGAAGCACCTGCCGAGCGCGCCGGAGCCACCTGCTCGCCTCGCCGGAACCACGCGCCGGGCCCTAACCCTAACCCTAACCCTAACCCTATCCCCAAACCCTAACCCTAACCCTATCCCCTAACCCTAAGCCTAACCCTAAACCCTATCCCAACCGTAACCCTAACCCTAACCCTACCCCTAACCCTAACCCCTAACCCCAAACCCTAAACCCTAACCCTAACCGTAACCCTAAGCCTATCCCTAACCCTAACCTGACGGACAGGCTGGAACCAGCTGCTCAACTCGCCGGAACCACCTGCCAGACATGCCAGAACCACCTGCCGAGCACGCCGGAGCCACCTGCTGGACTCACCACAACCACCTGCCTGACAGGCCAAAATCAACAGCTGGCTATGAGAGAACCACCTGGCAGACAATCCGCAATAACCTGCCAGGCATGCAGGAACCACCTCTCAGACGTAAGAGAACCACGTGCCGGACACGCTGGAACCACGTCCTGGACAGACTGGAACCACCTGCCGGACATGCCTGGACCACCTGCCGAGCACGCCGGAACCACCTGCTCGACTCGCAGGACCCATGTGCCAGACACGCCAAAATGAACTGCCGGCTACACCAGAACCACTTACCGGACACTCCGGAATAACCTGCCCGGCATGCCAGAACCACCTCTCAGAAGTGCCAGAAGCACGTGCTGGACATGCCGGAACAACCTATCGGACAGAACGGAACAACCTGCCGGACACACCAAAATCACCTGCGGGCTACGCCAGAACCACTTGGAGGACTCTCCGGGAAAACCTGCCGGGCATGCTGGAACCACCTCTCAGACGTGCCTGAACCACGTGGCGGACACTCCGGAAACGCATGTCGGGCCGGCCGGAACCACCTCTCAGACGTGCCAGAACCTCATGCCGGACACCCCAGAACCACCTGCTGGACAGACCGGAAACACCTGCCGGACACGCCGGAACCACATGTTCGACTCGCTGGAACCACATTCTGGACATGGCAAAATCACCTGCCGCCTATGCCAGAACCGCTTGGCGAACACTCCGGAATCACCTGTCAGGCATGCCGGAACCACCTCTCAGACCTGCCAGAACCACATGCCAATGACACCGGAAGCACCTGCCGAGCATGCCGGAAGCACCTGCTCGACTCGCCAGAACCACCTGTCGGACACGCCAAAATCACCTGCCGGCTACGCCACAGCCAGTTGGTGAACACTCGGGAAACACCTGCCGGGCTGGCTGGAACCACCTGCCAGTCACGCCAACATCACCTGCCAGCTACACCAGAACCACTTGGCGGAGACTCTAGAAACACCTGCAGGGCCAGCCGGAACCACCTCTCAGACGTGCCAGAACCATGTGCCTGAGATGCTGGAACCACAGCCCGAACAGACCGAAACCACCTGCCAGACCCAACTGAACCACCTGCCGAGCACGCAGGAACAACCTGCTCGCCTCGCCGGAAACACCAGCCTGGCCCAGCGGAAGCACCTGCCGAGCGCGCCGGAGCCACCTGCTCGCCTCGCCGGAACCACGCGCCGGGCCCTAACCCTAACCCTAACCCTAACCCTATCCCCAAACCCTAACCCTAACCCTATCCCCTAACCCTAAGCCTAACCCTAAACCCTATCCCAACCGTAACCCTAACCCTAACCCTACCCCTAACCCTAACCCCTAACCCCAAACCCTAAACCCTAACCCTAACCTTAACCCTAAGCCTATCCCTAACCCTAACCTGACGGACAGGCTGGAACCAGCTGCTCAACTCGCCGGAACCACCTGCCAGACATGCCAGAACCACCTGCCGAGCACGCCGGAGCCACCTGCTGGACTCACCACAACCACCTGCCTGACAGGCCAAAATCAACAGCTGGCTATGAGAGAACCACCTGGCAGACAATCCGCAATAACCTGCCAGGCATGCAGGAACCACCTCTCAGACGTAAGAGAACCACGTGCCGGACACGCTGGAACCACGTCCTGGACAGACTGGAACCACCTGCCGGACATGCCTGGACCACCTGCCGAGCACGCCGGAACCACCTGCTCGACTCGCAGGACCCATGTGCCAGACACGCCAAAATGAACTGCCGGCTACACCAGAACCACTTACCGGACACTCCGGAATAACCTGCCCGGCATGCCAGAACCACCTCTCAGAAGTGCCAGAAGCACGTGCTGGACATGCCGGAACAACCTATCGGACAGAACGGAACAACCTGCCGGACACACCAAAATCACCTGCGGGCTACGCCAGAACCACTTGGAGGACTCTCCGGGAAAACCTGCCGGGCATGCTGGAACCACCTCTCAGACGTGCCTGAACCACGTGGCGGACACTCCGGAAACGCATGTCGGGCCGGCCGGAACCACCTCTCAGACGTGCCAGAACCTCATGCCGGACACCCCAGAACCACCTGCTGGACAGACCGGAAACACCTGCCGGACACGCCGGAACCACATGTTCGACTCGCTGGAACCACATTCTGGACATGGCAAAATCACCTGCCGCCTATGCCAGAACCGCTTGGCGAACACTCCGGAATCACCTGTCAGGCATGCCGGAACCACCTCTCAGACCTGCCAGAACCACATGCCAATGACACCGGAAGCACCTGCCGAGCATGCCGGAAGCACCTGCTCGACTCGCCAGAACCACCTGTCGGACACGCCAAAATCACCTGCCGGCTACGCCACAGCCAGTTGGTGAACACTCCGGAAACACCTGCCGGGCTGGCTGGAACCACCTGCCAGTCACGCCAACATCACCTGCCAGCTACGCCAGAACCACTTGGCGGAGACTCCAGAAACACCTGCTGGGCCAGCCGGAACCACCTCTCAGACGTGCCAGAACCATGTGCCTGAGATGCTGGAACCACAGCCCGAACAGACCGAAACCACCTGCCAGACCCAACTGAACCACCTGCCGAGCACGCAGGAACAACCTGCTCGCCTCGCCGGAACCACCTGCCGGGCGCAGCGGAAGCACCTGCCGAGCGCGCCGGAGCCACCTGCTCGCCTCGCCGGAACCACGCGCCGGGCCCTAACCCTAACCCTAACCCTAACCCTATCCCCAAACCCTAACCCTAACCCTATCCCCTAACCCTAAGCCTAACCCTAAACCCTAACCCAACCGTAACCCTAACCCTAACCCTACCCCTAACCCTAACCCCTAACCCCAAACCCTAAACCCTAACCCTAACCTTAACCCTAAGCCTATCCCTAACCCTAACCTGACGGACAGGCTGGAACCAGCTGCTCAACTCGCCGGAACCACCTGCCACACATGCCAGAACCACCTGCCGAGCACGCCGGAGCCACCTGCTGGACTCACCAGAACCACCTGCCTGACAGGCCAAAATCAACAGCTGGCTATGAGAGAACCACCTGGCAGACAATCCGCAATAACCTGCCAGGCATGCAGGAACCACCTCTCAGACGTAAGAGAACCACGTGCCGGACACGCTGGAACCACGTCCTGGACAGACTGGAACCACCTGCCGGACATGCCTGGACCACCTGCCGAGCACGCCGGAACCACCTGCTCGACTCGCAGGACCCATGTGCCAGGCACGCCAAAATGAACTGCCGGCTACACCAGAACCACTTACCGGACACTCCGGAATAACCTGCCCGGCATGCCAGAACCACCTCTCAGAAGTGCCAGAAGCACGTGCTGGACATGCCGGAACAACCTATCGGACAGAACGGAACAACCTGCCGGACACACCAAAATCACCTGCGGGCTACGCCAGAACCACTTGGAGGACTCTCCGGGAAAACCTGCCGGGCATGCTGGAACCACCTCTCAGACGTGCCTGAACCACGTGGCGGACACTCCGGAAACGCATGTCGGGCCGGCCGGAACCACCTCTCAGACGTGCCAGAACCTCATGCCGGACACCCCAGAACCACCTGCTGGACAGACCGGAAACACCTGCCGGACACGCCGGAACCACATGTTCGACTCGCTGGAACCACATTCTGGACATGGCAAAATCACCTGCCGCCTATGCCAGAACCGCTTGGCGAACACTCCGGAATCACCTGTCAGGCATGCCGGAACCACCTCTCAGACCTGCCAGAACCACATGCCAATGACACCGGAAGCACCTGCCGAGCATGCCGGAAGCACCTGCTCGACTCGCCAGAACCACCTGTCGGACACGCCAAAATCACCTGCCGGCTACGCCACAGCCAGTTGGTGAACACTCCGGAAACACCTGCCGGGCTGGCTGGAACCACCTGCCAGTCACGCCAACATCACCTGCCAGCTACGCCAGAACCACTTGGCGGAGACTCCAGAAACACCTGCTGGGCCAGCCGGAACCACCTCTCAGACGTGCCAGAACCATGTGCCTGAGATGCTGGAACCACAGCCCGAACAGACCGAAACCACCTGCCAGACCCAACTGAACCACCTGCCGAGCACGCAGGAACAACCTGCTCGCCTCGCCGGAACCACCTGCCGGGCGCAGCGGAAGCACCTGCCGAGCGCGCCGGAGCCACCTGCTCGCCTCGCCGGAACCACCTGCCCGGCGCGCCGGAGCCACCTGCTCGCCTCGCCGGAACCACCTGCCACGCCCAGCGGAAGCACCTGCCGGGCGCGCCGGAGCCACCTGCTCGCCTCGCCGGAACCACCTGCCGGGCCCAGCGGAAGCACGTGCCAAGCACGCCGGAGCCACCTGCTCGCCTCGCCGGAACCACCTGCCGGGCCCAGCGGAAGCACCTGCCGAGCGCGCCGGAGCCACCTGCTCGCCTCGCCGGAACCACCTGCCGGGCCCAGCGGAAGCACCTGCCGAGCGCGCCGGAGCCACCTGCTCGCCTCGCCGGAACCACGCGCCGGGCCCTAACCCTAACCCTAACCCTAACCCTATCCCCAAACCCTAACCCTAACCCTATCCCCTAACCCTAAGCCTAACCCTAAACCCTAACCCAACCGTAACCCTAACCCTAACCCTACCCCTAACCCTAAACCCTAACCCCAAACCCTAAACCCTAACCCTAACCGTAACCCTAACCCTATCCCTAACCCTAACCTGACGGACAGGCTGGAACCAGCTGCTCAACTCGCCGGAACCACCTGCCAGACATGCCAGAACCACCTGCCGAGCGCGCCGGAGCCACCTGCTCGCCTCGCCGGAAACACCAGCCTGGCCCAGCGGAAGCACCTGCCGAGCGCGCCGGAGCCACCTGCTCGCCTCGCCGGAACCACCTGCTGGGCGCGCCGGAGCCACCTGCTCGCCTCGCCGGAACCACCTGCCGGGTGCAGCGGAAGCACCTCCCGAGCGCGCCGGAGCCACCTGCTCGCCTCGCCGGAACCACGCGCCGGTCCCTAACCGTAACCCTAACCCTAACCCTATCCCCAAACCCTAACCCTAACCCTATCCCCTAACCCTAAGCCTAACCCTAAACCCTATCCCAACCGTAACCCTAACCCTAACCCTACCCCTAACCCTAACCCCTAACCCCAATCCCTAAACCCTAACCCTAACCGTAACCCTAAGCCTATCCCTAACCCTAACCTGACGGACAGGCTGGAACCAGCTGCTCAACTCGCCGGAACCACCTGCCAGACATGCCAGAACCACCTGCCGAGCACGCCGGAGCCACCTGCTGGACTCACCAGAACCACCTGCCTGACAGGCCCAAATCAACAGCTGGCTATGAGAGAACCACCTGGCAGACAATCCGCAATAACCTGCCAGGCATGCAGGAACCACCTCTCAGACGTAAGAGAACCACGTGCCGGACACGCTGGAACCACGTCCTGGACAGACTGGAACCACCTGCCGGACATGCCTGGACCACCTGCCGAGCACGCCGGAACCACCTGCTCGACTCGCAGGACCCATGTGCCAGACACGCCAAAATGAACTGCCGGCTACACCAGAACCACTTACCGGACACTCCGGAATAACCTGCCCGGCATGCCAGAACCACCTCTCAGAAGTGCCAGAAGCACGTGCTGGACATGCCGGAACAACCTATCGGACAGAACGGAACAACCTGCCGGACACACCAAAATCACCTGCGGGCTACGCCAGAACCACTTGGAGGACTCTCCGGGAAAACCTGCCGGGCATGCTGGAACCACCTCTCAGACGTGCCTGAACCACGTGGCGGACACTCCGGAAACGCATGTCGGGCCGGCCGGAACCACCTCTCAGACGTGCCAGAACCTCATGCCGGACACCCCAGAACCACCTGCTGGACAGACCGGAAACACCTGCCGGACACGCCGGAACCACATGTTCGACTCGCTGGAACCACATTCTGGACATGGCAAAATCACCTGCCGCCTATGCCAGAACCGCTTGGCGAACACTCCGGAATCACCTGTCAGGCATGCCGGAACCACCTCTCAGACCTGCCAGAACCACATGCCAATGACACCGGAAGCACCTGCCGAGCATGCCGGAAGCACCTGCTCGACTCGCCAGAACCACCTGTCGGACACGCCAAAATCACCTGCCGGCTACGCCACAGCCAGTTGGTGAACACTCGGGAAACACCTGCCGGGCTGGCTGGAACCACCTGCCAGTCACGCCAACATCACCTGCCAGCTACACCAGAACCACTTGGCGGAGACTCCAGAAACACCTGCAGGGCCAGCCGGAACCACCTCTCAGACGTGCCAGAACCATGTGCCTGAGATGCTGGAACCACAGCCCGAACAGACCGAAACCACCTGCCAGACCCAACTGAACCACCTGCCGAGCACGCAGGAACAACCTGCTCGCCTCGCCGGAAACACCAGCCTGGCCCAGCGGAAGCACCTGCCGAGCGCGCCGGAGCCACCTGCTCGCCTCGCCGGAACCACCTGCTGGGCGCGCCGGAGCCACCTGCTCGCCTCGCCGGAACCACCTGCCGGGTGCAGCGGAAGCACCTCCCGAGCGCGCCGGAGCCACCTGCTCGCCTCGCCGGAACCACCTGCCGGGCCCAGCGCAAGCACGTGTCAAGCACGCCGGAGCCACCTGCTCGCCTCGCCGGAACCACCTGCCGGGCCCAGCGGAAGCACCTGCCGAGCGCGCCGGAGCCACCTGCTCGCCTCGCCGGAACCACGTGCCGGGCCCTAATCCTAACCCTAACCCTAACCCTATCCCCAAACCCTAAGCCTAACCCTAACCCCTAACCCTAAGCCTAACCCTAAACCCTAACCCAACCGTAACCCTAACCCTAACCCTACCCCTAACCCTAACCCCTAACCCCAAACCCTAAACCCTAACCCTAACCTTAACCCTAAGCCTATCCCTAACCCTAACCTGACGGACAGGCTGGAACCAGCTGCTCAACTCGCCGGAACCACCTGCCAGACATGCCAGAACCACCTGCCGAGCACGCCGGAGCCACCTGCTGGACTCACCACAACCACCTGCCTGACAGGCCAAAATCAACAGCTGGCTATGAGAGAACCACCTGGCAGACAATCCGCAATAACCTGCCAGGCATGCAGGAACCACCTCTCAGACGTAAGAGAACCACGTGCCGGACACGCTGGAACCACGTCCTGGACAGACTGGAACCACCTGCCGGACATGCCTGGACCACCTGCCGAGCACGCCGGAACCACCTGCTCGACTCGCAGGACCCATGTGCCAGACACGCCAAAATGAACTGCCGGCTACACCAGAACCACTTACCGGACACTCCGGAATAACCTGCCCGGCATGCCAGAACCACCTCTCAGAAGTGCCAGAAGCACGTGCTGGACATGCCGGAACAACCTATCGGACAGAACGGAACAACCTGCCGGACACACCAAAATCACCTGCGGGCTACGCCAGAACCACTTGGAGGACTCTCCGGGAAAACCTGCCGGGCATGCTGGAACCACCTCTCAGACGTGCCTGAACCACGTGGCGGACACTCCGGAAACGCATGTCGGGCCGGCCGGAACCACCTCTCAGACGTGCCAGAACCTCATGCCGGACACCCCAGAACCACCTGCTGGACAGACCGGAAACACCTGCCGGACACGCCGGAACCACATGTTCGACTCGCTGGAACCACATTCTGGACATGGCAAAATCACCTGCCGCCTATGCCAGAACCGCTTGGCGAACACTCCGGAATCACCTGTCAGGCATGCCGGAACCACCTCTCAGACCTGCCAGAACCACATGCCAATGACACCGGAAGCACCTGCCGAGCATGCCGGAAGCACCTGCTCGACTCGCCAGAACCACCTGTCGGACACGCCAAAATCACCTGCCGGCTACGCCACAGCCAGTTGGTGAACACTCGGGAAACACCTGCCGGGCTGGCTGGAACCACCTGCCAGTCACGCCAACATCACCTGCCAGCTACACCAGAACCACTTGGCGGAGACTCTAGAAACACCTGCAGGGCCAGCCGGAACCACCTCTCAGACGTGCCAGAACCATGTGCCTGAGATGCTGGAACCACAGCCCGAACAGACCGAAACCACCTGCCAGACCCAACTGAACCACCTGCCGAGCACGCAGGAACAACCTGCTCGCCTCGCTGGAACCACCTGCCGGGCGCAGCGGAAGCACCTGCCCGGCACGCCGGAGCCACCTGCTCGCCTCGCCGGAACCACCTGCCAGGCCCAGCGGAAGCACCTGCCGGGC
Organism: Equus asinus; assembly: GCF_041296235.1. Taxonomy (NCBI): domain Eukaryota; kingdom Metazoa; phylum Chordata; class Mammalia; order Perissodactyla; family Equidae; genus Equus; species Equus asinus. The sequence goes on along the minus strand of NW_027224899.1, from coordinate 409,158 downwards.
GCGCCGGAGCCACCTGCTCGCCTCGCCGGAACCACCTGCCGGGTGCAGCGGAAGCACCTGCCGAGCGCGCCGGAGCCACCTGCTCGCCTCGCCGGAACGACCTGCCGGGCCCAGCGGAAGCACGTGCCAAGCAAGCCGGAGCCACCTGCTCGCCTCGCCGGAACCACCTGCCGGGCCCAGCGGAAGCACCTGCCGAGCGCGCCGGAGCCACCTGCTCGCCTCGCCGGAACCACGCGCCGGGCCCTAACCCTAACCCTAACCCTAACCCTATCCCCAAACCCTAACCCTAACCCTATCCCCTAACCCTAAGCCTAACCCTAAACCCTAACCCAACCGTAACCCTAACCCTAACCCTACCCCTAACCCTAACCCCTAACCCCAAACCCTAAACCCTAACCCTAACCGTAACCCTAAGCCTATCCCTAACCCTAACCTGACGGACAGGCTGGAACCAGCTGCTCAACTCGCCGGAACCACCTGCCACACATGCCAGAACCACCTGCCGAGCACGCCGGAGCCACCTGCTGGACTCACCAGAACCACCTGCCTGACAGGCCAAAATCAACAGCTGGCTATGAGAGAACCACCTGGCAGACAATCCGCAATAACCTGCCAGGCATGCAGGAACCACCTCTCAGACGTAAGAGAACCACGTGCCGGACACGCTGGAACCACGTCCTGGACAGACTGGAACCACCTGCCGGACATGCCTGGACCACCTGCCGAGCACGCCGGAACCACCTGCTCGACTCGCAGGACCCATGTGCCAGGCACGCCAAAATGAACTGCCGGCTACACCAGAACCACTTACCGGACACTCCGGAATAACCTGCCCGGCATGCCAGAACCACCTCTCAGAAGTGCCAGAAGCACGTGCTGGACATGCCGGAACAACCTATCGGACAGAACGGAACAACCTGCCGGACACACCAAAATCACCTGCGGGCTACGCCAGAACCACTTGGAGGACTCTCCGGGAAAACCTGCCGGGCATGCTGGAACCACCTCTCAGACGTGCCTGAACCACGTGGCGGACACTCCGGAAACGCATGTCGGGCCGGCCGGAACCACCTCTCAGACGTGCCAGAACCTCATGCCGGACACCCCAGAACCACCTGCTGGACAGACCGGAAACACCTGCCGGACACGCCGGAACCACATGTTCGACTCGCTGGAACCACATTCTGGACATGGCAAAATCACCTGCCGCCTATGCCAGAACCGCTTGGCGAACACTCCGGAATCACCTGTCAGGCATGCCGGAACCACCTCTCAGACCTGCCAGAACCACATGCCAATGACACCGGAAGCACCTGCCGAGCATGCCGGAAGCACCTGCTCGACTCGCCAGAACCACCTGTCGGACACGCCAAAATCACCTGCCGGCTACGCCACAGCCAGTTGGTGAACACTCCGGAAACACCTGCCGGGCTGGCTGGAACCACCTGCCAGTCACGCCAACATCACCTGCCAGCTACGCCAGAACCACTTGGCGGAGACTCCAGAAACACCTGCTGGGCCAGCCAGAACCACCTCTCAGACGTGCCAGAACCATGTGCCTGAGATGCTGGAACCACAGCCCGAACAGACCGAAACCACCTGCCAGACCCAACTGAACCACCTGCCGAGCAAGCAGGAACAACCTGCTCGCCTCGCCGGAACCACCTGCCGGGCGCAGCGGAAGCACCTGCCGAGCGCGCCGGAGCCACCTGCTCGCCTCGCCGGAACCACGCGCCGGGCCCTAACCCTAACCCTAACCCTAACCCTATCCCCAAACCCTAACCCTAACCCTATCCCCTAACCCTAAGCCTAACCCTAAACCCTAACCCAACCGTAACCCTAACCCTAACCCTACCCCTAACCCTAAACCCTAACCCCAAACCCTAAACCCTAACCCTAACCGTAACCCTAACCCTATCCCTAACCCTAACCTGACGGACAGGCTGGAACCAGCTGCTCAACTCGCCGGAACCACCTGCCAGACATGCCAGAACCACCTGCCGAGCACGCCGGAGCCACCTGCTGGACTCACCAGAACCACCTGCCTGACAGGCCCAAATCAACAGCTGGCTATGAGAGAACCACCTGGCAGACAATCCGCAATAACCTGCCAGGCATGCAGGAACCACCTCTCAGACGTAAGAGAACCACGTGCCGGACACGCTGGAACCACGTCCTGGACAGACTGGAACCACCTGCCGGACATGCCTGGACCACCTGCCGAGCACGCCGGAACCACCTGCTCGACTCGCAGGACCCATGTGCCAGACACGCCAAAATGAACTGCCGGCTACACCAGAACCACTTACCGGACACTCCGGAATAACCTGCCCGGCATGCCAGAACCACCTCTCAGAAGTGCCAGAAGCACGTGCTGGACATGCCGGAACAACCTATCGGACAGAACGGAACAACCTGCCGGACACACCAAAATCACCTGCGGGCTACGCCAGAACCACTTGGAGGACTCTCCGGGAAAACCTGCCGGGCATGCTGGAACCACCTCTCAGACGTGCCTGAACCACGTGGCGGACACTCCGGAAACGCATGTCGGGCCGGCCGGAACCACCTCTCAGACGTGCCAGAACCTCATGCCGGACACCCCAGAACCACCTGCTGGACAGACCGGAAACACCTGCCGGACACGCCGGAACCACATGTTCGACTCGCTGGAACCACATTCTGGACATGGCAAAATCACCTGCCGCCTATGCCAGAACCGCTTGGCGAACACTCCGGAATCACCTGTCAGGCATGCCGGAACCACCTCTCAGACCTGCCAGAACCACATGCCAATGACACCGGAAGCACCTGCCGAGCATGCCGGAAGCACCTGCTCGACTCGCCAGAACCACCTGTCGGACACGCCAAAATCACCTGCCGGCTACGCCACAGCCAGTTGGTGAACACTCGGGAAACACCTGCCGGGCTGGCTGGAACCACCTGCCAGTCACGCCAACATCACCTGCCAGCTACACCAGAACCACTTGGCGGAGACTCCAGAAACACCTGCAGGGCCAGCCGGAACCACCTCTCAGACGTGCCAGAACCATGTGCCTGAGATGCTGGAACCACAGCCCGAACAGACCGAAACCACCTGCCAGACCCAACTGAACCACCTGCCGAGCACGCAGGAACAACCTGCTCGCCTCGCCGGAAACACCAGCCTGGCCCAGCGGAAGCACCTGCCGAGCGCGCCGGAGCCACCTGCTCGCCTCGCCGGAACCACCTGCTGGGCGCGCCGGAGCCACCTGCTCGCCTCGCCGGAACCACCTGCCGGGTGCAGCGGAAGCACCTCCCGAGCGCGCCGGAGCCACCTGCTCGCCTCGCCGGAAACACCTGCCGGGCCCAGCGCAAGCACGTGTCAAGCACGCCGGAGCCACCTGCTCGCCTCGCCGGAACCACCTGCCGGGCCCAGCGGAAGCACCTGCCGAGCGCGCCGGAGCCACCTGCTCGCCTCGCCGGAACCACGTGCCGGGCCCTAATCCTAACCCTAACCCTAACCCTATCCCCAAACCCTAAGCCTAACCCTAACCCCTAACCCTAAGCCTAACCCTAAACCCTAACCCAACCGTAACCCTAACCCTAACCCTACCCCTAACCCTAACCCCTAACCCCAAACCCTAAACCCTAACCCTAACCGTAACCCTAACCCTATCCCTAACCCTAACCTGACGGACAGGCTGGAACCAGCTGCTCAACTCGCCGGAACCACCTGCCAGACATGCCAGAACCACCTGCCGAGCACGCCGGAGCCACCTGCTGGACTCACCAGAACCACCTGCCTGACAGGCCAAAATCAACTGCTGGCTATGAGAGAACCACCTGGCAGACAATCCGCAATAACCTGCCAGGCATGCAGGAACCACCTCTCAGACGTAAGAGAACCACGTGCCGGACACGCTGGAACCACGTCCTGGACAGACTGGAACCACCTGCCGGACATGCCTGGACCACCTGCCGAGCACGCCGGAACCACCTGCTCGACTCGCAGGACCCATGTGCCAGACACGCCAAAATGAACTGCCGGCTACACCAGAACCACTTACCGGACACTCCGGAATAACCTGCCCGGCATGCCAGAACCACCTCTCAGAAGTGCCAGAAGCACGTGCTGGACATGCCGGAACAACCTATCGGACAGAACGGAACAACCTGCCGGACACACCAAAATCACCTGCGGGCTACGCCAGAACCACTTGGAGGACTCTCCGGGAAAACCTGCCGGGCATGCTGGAACCACCTCTCAGACGTGCCTGAACCACGTGGCGGACACTCCGGAAACGCATGTCGGGCCGGCCGGAACCACCTCTCAGACGTGCCAGAACCTCATGCCGGACACCCCAGAACCACCTGCTGGACAGACCGGAAACACCTGCCGGACACGCCGGAACCACATGTTCGACTCGCTGGAACCACATTCTGGACATGGCAAAATCACCTGCCGCCTATGCCAGAACCGCTTGGCGAACACTCCGGAATCACCTGTCAGGCATGCCGGAACCACCTCTCAGACCTGCCAGAACCACATGCCAATGACACCGGAAGCACCTGCCGAGCATGCCGGAAGCACCTGCTCGACTCGCCAGAACCACCTGTCGGACACGCCAAAATCACCTGCCGGCTACGCCACAGCCAGTTGGTGAACACTCGGGAAACACCTGCCGGGCTGGCTGGAACCACCTGCCAGTCACGCCAACATCACCTGCCAGCTACACCAGAACCACTTGGCGGAGACTCCAGAAACACCTGCAGGGCCAGCCGGAACCACCTCTCAGACGTGCCAGAACCATGTGCCTGAGATGCTGGAACCACAGCCCGAACAGACCGAAACCACCTGCCAGACCCAACTGAACCACCTGCCGAGCACGCAGGAACAACCTGCTCGCCTCGCCGGAACCACCTGCCGGGCGCAGCGGAAGCACCTGCCCGGCACGCCGGAGCCACCTGCTCGCCTCGCCGGAACCACCTGCCAGGCCCAGCGGAAGCACCTGCCGGGCGCGCCGGAGCCACCTGCTCGCCTCGCCGGAACCACCTGCCGGGTGCAGCGGAAGCACCTGCCGAGCGCGCCGGAGCCACCTGCTCGCCTCGCCGGAACCACCTGCAGGGCCCAGCGGAAGCACGTGCCAAGCACGCCGGAGCCACCTGCTCGCCTCGCCGGAACCACCTGCCGGGCCCAGCGGAAGCACCTGCCGAGCGCGCCGGAGCCACCTGCTCGCCTCGCCGGAACCACGCGCCGGGCCCTAACCCTAACACTAACCCTAACCCTATCCCCAAACCCTAACCCTAACCCTATCCCCTAACCCTAAGCCTAACCCTAAACCCTAACCCAACCGTAACCCTAACCCTAACCCTACCCCTAACCCTAAACCCTAACCCCAAACCCTAAACCCTAACCCTAACCGTAACCCTAACCCTATCCCTAACCCTAACCTGACGGACAGGCTGGAACCAGCTGCTCAACTCGCCGGAACCACCTGCCAGACATGCCAGAACCACCTGCCGAGCGCGCCGGAGCCACCTGCTCGCCTCGCCGGAAACACCAGCCTGGCCCAGCGGAAGCACCTGCCGAGCGCGCCGGAGCCACCTGCTCGCCTCGCCGGAACCACCTGCTGGGCGCGCCGGAGCCACCTGCTCGCCTCGCCGGAACCACCTGCCGGGTGCAGCGGAAGCACCTCCCGAGCGCGCCGGAGCCACCTGCTCGCCTCGCCGGAACCACGCGCCGGGCCCTAACCGTAACCCTAACCCTAACCCTATCCCCAAACCCTAACCCTAACCCTATCCCCTAACCCTAAGCCTAACCCTAAACCCTATCCCAACCGTAACCCTAACCCTAACCCTACCCCTAACCCTAACCCCTAACCCCAAACCCTAAACCCTAACCCTAACCGTAACCCTAAGCCTATCCCTAACCCTAACCTGACGGACAGGCTGGAACCAGCTGCTCAACTCGCCGGAACCACCTGCCAGACATGCCAGAACCACCTGCCGAGCACGCCGGAGCCACCTGCTGGACTCACCAGAACCACCTGCCTGACAGGCCAAAATCAACAGCTGGCTATGAGAGAACCACCTGGCAGACAATCCGCAATAACCTGCCAGGCATGCAGGAACCACCTCTCAGACGTAAGAGAACCACGTGCCGGACACGCTGGAACCACGTCCTGGACAGACTGGAACCACCTGCCGGACATGCCTGGACCACCTGCCGAGCACGCCGGAACCACCTGCTCGACTCGCAGGACCCATGTGCCAGACACGCCAAAATGAACTGCCGGCTACACCAGAACCACTTACCGGACACTCCGGAATAACCTGCCCGGCATGCCAGAACCACCTCTCAGAAGTGCCAGAAGCACGTGCTGGACATGCCGGAACAACCTATCGGACAGAACGGAACAACCTGCCGGACACACCAAAATCACCTGCGGGCTACGCCAGAACCACTTGGAGGACTCTCCGGGAAAACCTGCCGGGCATGCTGGAACCACCTCTCAGACGTGCCTGAACCACGTGGCGGACACTCCGCAAACGCATGTCGGGCCGGCCGGAACCACCTCTCAGACGTGCCAGAACCTCATGCCGGACACCCCAGAACCACCTGCTGGACAGACCGGAAACACCTGCCGGACACGCCGGAACCACATGTTCGACTCGCTGGAACCACATTCTGGACATGGCAAAATCACCTGCCGCCTATGCCAGAACCGCTTGGCGAACACTCCGGAATCACCTGTCAGGCATGCCGGAACCACCTCTCAGACCTGCCAGAACCACATGCCAATGACACCGGAAGCACCTGCCGAGCATGCCGGAAGCACCTGCTCGACTCGCCAGAACCACCTGTCGGACACGCCAAAATCACCTGCCGGCTACGCCACAGCCAGTTGGTGAACACTCGGGAAACACCTGCCGGGCTGGCTGGAACCACCTGCCAGTCACGCCAACATCACCTGCCAGCTACACCAGAACCACTTGGCGGAGACTCCAGAAACACCTGCAGGGCCAGCCGGAACCACCTCTCAGACGTGCCAGAACCATGTGCCTGAGATGCTGGAACCACAGCCCGAACAGACCGAAACCACCTGCCAGACCCAACTGAACCACCTGCCGAGCACGCAGGAACAACCTGCTCGCCTCGCCGGAAACACCAGCCTGGCCCAGCGGAAGCACCTGCCGAGCGCGCCGGAGCCACCTGCTCGCCTCGCCGGAACCACCTGCTGGGCGCGCCGGAGCCACCTGCTCGCCTCGCCGGAACCACCTGCCGGGTGCAGCGGAAGCACCTCCCGAGCGCGCCGGAGCCACCTGCTCGCCTCGCCGGAACCACCTGCCGGGCCCAGCGCAAGCACGTGTCAAGCACGCCGGAGCCACCTGCTCGCCTCGCCGGAACCACCTGCCGGGCCCAGCGGAAGCACCTGCCGAGCGCGCCGGAGCCACCTGCTCGCCTCGCCGGAACCACGTGCCGGGCCCTAATCCTAACCCTAACCCTAACCCTATCCCCAAACCCTAAGCCTAACCCTAACCCCTAACCCTAAGCCTAACCCTAAACCCTAACCCAACCGTAACCCTAACCCTAACCCTACCCCTAACCCTAACCCCTAACCCCAAACCCTAAACCCTAACCCTAACCGTAACCCTAACCCTATCCCTAACCCTAACCTGACGGACAGGCTGGAACCAGCTGCTCAACTCGCCGGAACCACCTGCCAGACATGCCAGAACCACCTGCCGAGCACGCCGGAGCCACCTGCTGGACTCACCAGAACCACCTGCCTGACAGGCCAAAATCAACAGCTGGCTATGAGAGAACCACCTGGCAGACAATCCGCAATAACCTGCCAGGCATGCAGGAACCACCTCTCAGACGTAAGAGAACCACGTGCCGGACACGCTGGAACCACGTCCTGGACAGACTGGAACCACCTGCCGGACATGCCTGGACCACCTGCCGAGCACGCCGGAACCACCTGCTCGACTCGCAGGACCCATGTGCCAGACACGCCAAAATGAACTGCCGGCTACACCAGAACCACTTACCGGACACTCCGGAATAACCTGCCCGGCATGCCAGAACCACCTCTCAGAAGTGCCAGAAGCACGTGCTGGACATGCCGGAACAACCTATCGGACAGAACGGAACAACCTGCCGGACACACCAAAATCACCTGCGGGCTACGCCAGAACCACTTGGAGGACTCTCCGGGAAAACCTGCCGGGCATGCTGGAACCACCTCTCAGACGTGCCTGAACCACGTGGCGGACACTCCGGAAACGCATGTCGGGCCGGCCGGAACCACCTCTCAGACGTGCCAGAACCTCATGCCGGACACCCCAGAACCACCTGCTGGACAGACCGGAAACACCTGCCGGACACGCCGGAACCACATGTTCGACTCGCTGGAACCACATTCTGGACATGGCAAAATCACCTGCCGCCTATGCCAGAACCGCTTGGCGAACACTCCGGAATCACCTGTCAGGCATGCCGGAACCACCTCTCAGACCTGCCAGAACCACATGCCAATGACACCGGAAGCACCTGCCGAGCATGCCGGAAGCACCTGCTCGACTCGCCAGAACCACCTGTCGGACACGCCAAAATCACCTGCCGGCTACGCCACAGCCAGTTGGTGAACACTCCGGAAACACCTGCCGGGCTGGCTGGAACCACCTGCCAGTCACGCCAACATCACCTGCCAGCTACACCAGAACCACTTGGCGGAGACTCCAGAAACACCTGCAGGGCCAGCCGGAACCACCTCTCAGACGTGCCAGAACCATGTGCCTGAGATGCTGGAACCACAGCCCGAACAGACCGAAACCACCTGCCAGACCCAACTGAACCACCTGCCGAGCACGCAGGAACAACCTGCTCGCCTCGCCGGAACCATCTGCCGGGCGCAGCGGAAGCACCTGCCCGGCACGCCGGAGCCACCTGCTCGCCTCGCCGGAACCACCTGCTGGGCGCGCCGGAGCCACCTGCTCGCCTCGCCGGAACCACCTGCCGGGTGCAGCGGAAGCACCTCCCGAGCGCGCCGGAGCCACCTGCTCGCCTCGCCGGAACCACCTGCCGGGCCCAGCGCAAGCACGTGTCAAGCACGCCGGAGCCACCTGCTCGCCTCGCCGGAACCACCTGCCGGGCCCAGCGGAAGCACCTGCCGAGCGCGCCGGAGCCACCTGCTCGCCTCGCCGGAACCACGTGCCGGGCCCTAATCCTAACCCTAACCCTAACCCTATCCCCAAACCCTAAGCCTAACCCTAACCCCTAACCCTAAGCCTAACCCTAAACCCTAACCCAACCGTAACCCTAACCCTAACCCTACCCCTAACCCTAACCCCTAACCCCAAACCCTAAACCCCAACCCTAACCGTAACCCTAAGCCTATCCCTAACCCTAACCTGACGGACAGGCTGGAACCAGCTGCTCAACTCGCCGGAACCACCTGCCAGACATGCCAGAACCACCTGCCGAGCACGCCGGAGCCACCTGCTGGACTCACCAGAACCACCTGCCTGACAGGCCAAAATCAACAGCTGGCTATGAGAGAACCACCTGGCAGACAATCCGCAATAACCTGCCAGGCATGCAGGAACCACCTCTCAGACGTAAGAGAACCACGTGCCGGACACGCTGGAACCACGTCCTGGACAGACTGGAACCACCTGCCGGACATGCCTGGACCACCTGCCGAGCACGCCGGAACCACCTGCTCGACTCGCAGGACCCATGTGCCAGACACGCCAAAATGAACTGCCGGCTACACCAGAACCACTTACCGGACACTCCGGAATAACCTGCCCGGCATGCCAGAACCACCTCTCAGAAGTGCCAGAAGCACGTGCTGGACATGCCGGAACAACCTATCGGACAGAACGGAACAACCTGCCGGACACACCAAAATCACCTGCGGGCTACGCCAGAACCACTTGGAGGACTCTCCGGGAAAACCTGCCGGGCATGCTGGAACCACCTCTCAGACGTGCCTGAACCACGTGGCGGACACTCCGGAAACGCATGTCGGGCCGGCCGGAACCACCTCTCAGACGTGCCAGAACCTCATGCCGGACACCCCAGAACCACCTGCTGGACAGACCGGAAACACCTGCCGGACACGCCGGAACCACATGTTCGACTCGCTGGAACCACATTCTGGACATGGCAAAATCACCTGCCGCCTATGCCAGAACCGCTTGGCGAACACTCCGGAATCACCTGTCAGGCATGCCGGAACCACCTCTCAGACCTGCCAGAACCACATGCCAATGACACCGGAAGCACCTGCCGAGCATGCCGGAAGCACCTGCTCGACTCGCCAGAACCACCTGTCGGACACGCCAAAATCACCTGCCGGCTACGCCACAGCCAGTTGGTGAACACTCGGGAAACACCTGCCGGGCTGGCTGGAACCACCTGCCAGTCACGCCAACATCACCTGCCAGCTACACCAGAACCACTTGGCGGAGACTCCAGAAACACCTGCAGGGCCAGCCGGAACCACCTCTCAGACGTGCCAGAACCATGTGCCTGAGATGCTGGAACCACAGCCCGAACAGACCGAAACCACCTGCCAGACCCAACTGAACCACCTGCCGAGCACGCAGGAACAACCTGCTCGCCTCGCCGGAACCACCTGCCGGGCGCAGCGGAAGCACCTGCCCGGCACGCCGGAGCCACCTGCTCGCCTCGCCGGAACCACCTGCCAGGCCCAGCGGAAGCACCTGCCGGGCGCGCCGGAGCCACCTGCTCGCCTCGCCGGAACCACCTGCCGGGTGCAGCGGAAGCACCTGCCGAGCGCGCCGGAGCCACCTGCTCGCCTCGCCGGAACCACCTGCAGGGCCCAGCGGAAGCACGTGCCAAGCACGCCGGAGCCACCTGCTCGCCTCGCCGGAACCACCTGCCGGGCCCAGCGGAAGCACCTGCCGAGCGCGCCGGAGCCACCTGCTCGCCTCGCCGGAACCACGCGCCGGGCCCTAACCCTAACCCTAACCCTAACCCTATCCCCAAACCCTAACCCTAACCCTATCCCCTAACCCTAAGCCTAACCCTAAACCCTAACCCAACCGTAACCCTAACCCTAACCCTACCCCTAACCCTAAACCCTAACCCCAAACCCTAAACCCTAACCCTAACCGTAACCCTAACCCTATCCCTAACCCTAACCTGACGGACAGGCTGGAACCAGCTGCTCAACTCGCCGGAACCACCTGCCAGACATGCCAGAACCACCTGCCGAGCGCGCCGGAGCCACCTGCTCGCCTCGCCGGAAACACCAGCCTGGCCCAGCGGAAGCACCTGCCGAGCGCGCCGGAGCCACCTGCTCGCCTCGCCGGAACCACCTGCTGGGCGCGCCGGAGCCACCTGCTCGCCTCGCCGGAACCACCTGCCGGGTGCAGCGGAAGCACCTCCCGAGCGCGCCGGAGCCACCTGCTCGCCTCGCCGGAACCACGCGCCGGGCCCTAACCGTAACCCTAACCCTAACCCTATCCCCAAACCCTAACGCTAACCCTATCCCCTAACCCTAAGCCTAACCCTAAACCCTATCCCAACCGTAACCCTAACCCTAACCCTACCCCTAACCCTAACCCCTAACCCCAAACCCTAAACCCTAACCCTAACCGTAACCCTAAGCCTATCCCTAACCCTAACCTGACGGACAGGCTGGAACCAGCTGCTCAACTCGCCGGAACCACCTGCCAGACATGCCAGAACCACCTGCCGAGCACGCCGGAGCCACCTGCTGGACTCACCAGAACCACCTGCCTGACAGGCCAAAATCAACAGCTGGCTATGAGAGAACCACCTGGCAGACAATCCGCAATAACCTGCCAGGCATGCAGGAACCACCTCTCAGACGTAAGAGAACCACGTGCCGGACACGCTGGAACCACGTCCTGGACAGACTGGAACCACCTGCCGGACATGCCTGGACCACCTGCCGAGCACGCCGGAACCACCTGCTCGACTCGCAGGACCCATGTGCCAGACACGCCAAAATGAACTGCCGGCTACACCAGAACCACTTACCGGACACTCCGGAATAACCTGCCCGGCATGCCAGAACCACCTCTCAGAAGTGCCAGAAGCACGTGCTGGACATGCCGGAACAACCTATCGGACAGAACGGAACAACCTGCCGGACACACCAAAATCACCTGCGGGCTACGCCAGAACCACTTGGAGGACTCTCCGGGAAAACCTGCCGGGCATGCTGGAACCACCTCTCAGACGTGCCTGAACCACGTGGCGGACACTCCGGAAACGCATGTCGGGCCGGCCGGAACCACCTCTCAGACGTGCCAGAACCTCATGCCGGACACCCCAGAACCACCTGCTGGACAGACCGGAAACACCTGCCGGACACGCCGGAACCACATGTTCGACTCGCTGGAACCACATTCTGGACATGGCAAAATCACCTGCCGCCTATGCCAGAACCGCTTGGCGAACACTCCGGAATCACCTGTCAGGCATGCCGGAACCACCTCTCAGACCTGCCAGAACCACATGCCAATGACACCGGAAGCACCTGCCGAGCATGCCGGAAGCACCTGCTCGACTCGCCAGAACCACCTGTCGGACACGCCAAAATCACCTGCCGGCTACGCCACAGCCAGTTGGTGAACACTCGGGAAACACCTGCCGGGCTGGCTGGAACCACCTGCCAGTCACGCCAACATCACCTGCCAGCTACACCAGAACCACTTGGCGGAGACTCCAGAAACACCTGCAGGGCCAGCCGGAACCACCTCTCAGACGTGCCAGAACCATGTGCCTGAGATGCTGGAACCACAGCCCGAACAGACCGAAACCACCTGCCAGACCCAACTGAACCACCTGCCGAGCACGCAGGAACAACCTGCTCGCCTCGCCGGAAACACCAGCCTGGCCCAGCGGAACCACCTGCTGGGCGCGCCGGAGCCACCTGCTCGCCTCGCCGGAACCACCTGCCGGGTGCAGCGGAAGCACCTCCCGAGCGCGCCGGAGCCACCTGCTCGCCTCGCCGGAACCACCTGCCGGGCCCAGCGCAAGCACGTGTCAAGCACGCCGGAGCCACCTGCTCGCCTCGCCGGAACCACCTGCCGGGCCCAGCGGAAGCACCTGCCGAGCGCGCCGGAGCCACCTGCTCGCCTCGCCGGAACCACGTGCCGGGCCCTAATCCTAACCCTAACCCTAACCCTATCCCCAAACCCTAAGCCTAACCCTAACCCCTAACCCTAAGCCTAACCCTAAACCCTAACCCAACCGTAACCCTAACCCTAACCCTACCCCTAACCCTAACCCCTAACCCCAAACCCTAAACCCTAACCCTAACCGTAACCCTAACCCTATCCCTAACCCTAACCTGACGGACAGGCTGGAACCAGCTGCTCAACTCGCCGGAACCACCTGCCAGACATGCCAGAACCACCTGCCGAGCACGCCGGAGCCACCTGCTGGACTCACCAGAACCACCTGCCTGACAGGCCAAAATCAACAGCTGGCTATGAGAGAACCACCTGGCAGACAATCCGCAATAACCTGCCAGGCATGCAGGAACCACCTCTCAGACGTAAGAGAACCACGTGCCGGACACGCTGGAACCACGTCCTGGACAGACTGGAACCACCTGCCGGACATGCCTGGACCACCTGCCGAGCACGCCGGAACCACCTGCTCGACTCGCAGGACCCATGTGCCAGACACGCCAAAATGAACTGCCGGCTACACCAGAACCACTTACCGGACACTCCGGAATAACCTGCCCGGCATGCCAGAACCACCTCTCAGAAGTGCCAGAAGCACGTGCTGGACATGCCGGAACAACCTATCGGACAGAACGGAACAACCTGCCGGACACACCAAAATCACCTGCGGGCTACGCCAGAACCACTTGGAGGACTCTCCGGGAAAACCTGCCGGGCATGCTGGAACCACCTCTCAGACGTGCCTGAACCACGTGGCGGACACTCCGGAAACGCATGTCGGGCCGGCCGGAACCACCTCTCAGACGTGCCAGAACCTCATGCCGGACACCCCAGAACCACCTGCTGGACAGACCGGAAACACCTGCCGGACACGCCGGAACCACATGTTCGACTCGCTGGAACCACATTCTGGACATGGCAAAATCACCTGCCGCCTATGCCAGAACCGCTTGGCGAACACTCCGGAATCACCTGTCAGGCATGCCGGAACCACCTCTCAGACCTGCCAGAACCACATGCCAATGACACCGGAAGCACCTGCCGAGCATGCCGGAAGCACCTGCTCGACTCGCCAGAACCACCTGTCGGACACGCCAAAATCACCTGCCGGCTACGCCACAGCCAGTTGGTGAACACTCCGGAAACACCTGCCGGGCTGGCTGGAACCACCTGCCAGTCACGCCAACATCACCTGCCAGCTACACCAGAACCACTTGGCGGAGACTCCAGAAACACCTGCAGGGCCAGCCGGAACCACCTCTCAGACGTGCCAGAACCATGTGCCTGAGATGCTGGAACCACAGCCCGAACAGACCGAAACCACCTGCCAGACCCAACTGAACCACCTGCCGAGCACGCAGGAACAACCTGCTCGCCTCGCCGGAACCACCTGCCGGGCGCAGCGGAAGCACCTGCCCGGCACGCCGGAGCCACCTGCTCGCCTCGCCGGAACCACCTGCCAGGCCCAGCGGAAGCACCTGCCGGGCGCGCCGGAGCCACCTGCTCGCCTCGCCGGAACCACCTGCCGGGTGCAGCGGAAGCACCTGCCGAGCGCGCCGGAGCCACCTGCTCGCCTCGCCGGAACCACCTGCAGGGCCCAGCGGAAGCACGTGCCAAGCACGCCGGAGCCACCTGCTCGCCTCGCCGGAACCACCTGCCGGGCCCAGCGGAAGCACCTGCCGAGCGCGCCGGAGCCACCTGCTCGCCTCGCCGGAACCACGCGCCGGGCCCTAACCCTAGCCCTAACCCTAACCCTATCCCCAAACCCTAACCCTAACCCTATCCCTAACCCTAACCTGACGGACAGGCTGGAACCAGCTGCTCAACTCGCCGGAACCACCTGCCAGACATGCCAGAACCACCTGCCGAGCACGCCGGAGCCACCTGCTGGACTCACCAGAACCACCTGCCTGACAGGCCAAAATCAACAGCTGGCTATGAGAGAACCACCTGGCAGACAATCCGCAATAACCTGCCAGGCATGCAGGAACCACCTCTCAGACGTAAGAGAACCACGTGCCGGACACGCTGGAACCACGTCCTGGACAGACTGGAACCACCTGCCGGACATGCCTGGACCACCTGCCGAGCACGCCGGAACCACCTGCTCGACTCGCAGGACCCATGTGCCAGACACGCCAAAATGAACTGCCGGCTACACCAGAACCACTCACTGGACACTCCGGAATAACCTGCCCGGCATGCCAGAACCACCTCTCAGAAGTGCCAGAAGCACGTGCTGGACATGCCGGAGCAACCTATCGGAGAGAACGGAACAACCTGCCGGACACACCAAAATCACCTGCGGGCTACGCCAGAACCACTTGGAGGACTCTCCGGGAAAACCTGCCGGGCATGCTGGAACCACCTCTCAGACGTGCCTGAACCACGTGGCGGACACTCCGGAAACGCATGTCGGGCCGGCCGGAACCACCTCTCAGACGTGCCAGAACCTCATGCCGGACACCCCAGAACCACCTGCTGGACAGACCGGAAACACCTGCCGGACACGCCGGAACCACATGTTCGACTCGCTGGAACCACATTCTGGACATGGCAAAATCACCTGCCGCCTATGCCAGAACCGCTTGGCGAACACTCCGGAATCACCTGTCAGGCATGCCGGAACCACCTCTCAGACCTGCCAGAACCACATGCCAATGACACCGGAAGCACCTGCCGAGCATGCCGGAAGCACCTGCTCGACTCGCCAGAACCACCTGTCGGACACGCCAAAATCACCTGCCGGCTACGCCACAGCCAGTTGGTGAACACTCCGGAAACACCTGCCGGGCTGGCTGGAACCACCTGCCAGTCACGCCAACATCACCTGCCAGCTACGCCAGAACCACTTGGCGGAGACTCCAGAAACACCTGCTGGGCCAGCCGGAACCACCTCTCAGACATGCCAGAACCATGTGCCTGAGATGCTGGAACCACAGCCCGAACAGACCGAAACCACCTGCCAGACCCAACTGAACCACCTGCCGAGCACGCAGGAACAACCTGCTCGCCTCGCCGGAACCACCAGCCGGGCGCAGCGGAAGCACCTGCCGAGCGCGCCGGAGCCACCTGCTCGCCTCGCCGGAACCACCTGCCACGCCCAGCGGAAGCACCTGCCGGGCGCGCCGGAGCCACCTGCTCGCCTCGCCGGAACCACCTGCCGGGCCCAGCGGAAGCACGTGCCAAGCACGCCGGAGCCACCTGCTCGCCTCGCCGGAACCACCTGCCGGGCCCAGCGGAAGCACCTGCCGAGCGCGCCGGAGCCACCTGCTCGCCTCGCCGGAACCACGCGCCGGGCCCTAACCCTAACCCTAACCCTAACCCTATCCCCAAACCCTAACCCTAACCCTATCCCCTAACCCTAAGCCTAACCCTAAACCCTAACCCAACCGTAACCCTAACCCTAACCCTACCCCTAACCCTAAACCCTAACCCCAAACCCTAAACCCTAACCCTAACCGTAACCCTAACCCTATCCCTAACCCTAACCTGACGGACAGGCTGGAACCAGCTGCTCAACTCGCCGGAACCACCTGCCAGACATGCCAGAACCACCTGCCGAGCGCGCCGGAGCCACCTGCTCGCCTCGCCGGAAACACCAGCCTGGCCCAGCGGAAGCACCTGCCGAGCGCGCCGGAGCCACCTGCTCGCCTCGCCGGAACCACCTGCTGGGCGCGCCGGAGCCACCTGCTCGCCTCGCCGGAACCACCTGCCGGGTGCAGCGGAAGCACCTCCCGAGCGCGCCGGAGCCACCTGCTCGCCTCGCCGGAACCACGCGCCGGGCCCTAACCGTAACCCTAACCCTAACCCTATCCCCAAACCCTAACCCTAACCCTATCCCCTAACCCTAAGCCTAACCCTAAACCCTAACCCAACCGTAACCCTAACCCTAACCCTACCCCTAACCCTAACCCCTAACCCCAAACCCTAAACCCTAACCCTAACCGTAACCCTAACCCTATCCCTAACCCTAACCTGACGGACAGGCTGGAACCAGCTGCTCAACTCGCCGGAACCACCTGCCAGACATGCCAGAACCACCTGCCTGACAGGCCAAAATCAACAGCTGGCTATGAGAGAACCACCTGGCAGACAATCCGCAATAACCTGCCAGGCATGCAGGAACCACCTCTCAGACGTAAGAGAACCACGTGCCGGACACGCTGGAACCACGTCCTGGACAGACTGGAACCACCTGCCGGACATGCCTGGACCACCTGCCGAGCACGCCGGAACCACCTGCTCGACTCGCAGGACCCATGTGCCAGACACGCCAAAATGAACTGCCGGCTACACCAGAACCACTTACCGGACACTCCGGAATAACCTGCCCGGCATGCCAGAACCACCTCTCAGAAGTGCCAGAAGCACGTGCTGGACATGCCGGAACAACCTATCGGACAGAACGGAACAACCTGCCGGACACACCAAAATCACCTGCGGGCTACGCCAGAACCACTTGGAGGACTCTCCGGGAAAACCTGCCGGGCATGCTGGAACCACCTCTCAGACGTGCCTGAACCACGTGGCGGACACTCCGGAAACGCATGTCGGGCCGGCCGGAACCACCTCTCAGACGTGCCAGAACCTCATGCCGGACACCCCAGAACCACCTGCTGGACAGACCGGAAACACCTGCCGGACACGCCGGAACCACATGTTCGACTCGCTGGAACCACATTCTGGACATGGCAAAATCACCTGCCGCCTATGCCAGAACGGCTTGGCGAACACTCCGGAATCACCTGTCAGGCATGCCGGAACCACCTCTCAGACCTGCCAGAACCACATGCCAATGACACCGGAAGCACCTGCCGAGCATGCCGGAAGCACCTGCTCGACTCGCCAGAACCACCTGTCGGACACGCCAAAATCACCTGCCGGCTACGCCACAGCCAGTTGGTGAACACTCCGGAAACACCTGCCGGGCTGGCTGGAACCACCTGCCAGTCACGCCAACATCACCTGCCAGCTACACCAGAACCACTTGGCGGAGACTCCAGAAACACCTGCAGGGCCAGCCGGAACCACCTCTCAGACGTGCCAGAACCATGTGCCTGAGATGCTGGAACCACAGCCCGAACAGACCGAAACCACCTGCCAGACCCAACTGAACCACCTGCCGAGCGCGCCGGAGCCACCTGCTCGCCTCGCCGGAACCACCTGCCGGGCCCAGCGGAAGCACGTGCCAAGCACGCCGGAGCCACCTGCTCGCCTCGCCGGAACCACCTGCCGGGCCCAGCGGAAGCACGTGCCAAGCGCGCCGGAGCCACCTGCTCGCCTCGCCGGAACCACCTGCCGGGCCCAGCGGAAGCACGTGCCAAGCACGCCGGAGCCACCTGCTCGCCTCGCCGGAACCACGTGCCGGGCCCTAACCCTAACCCTAACCCTAACCCTATCCCCAAACCCTAACCCTAACCCTATCCCCTAACCCTAAGCCTAACCCTAAACCCTAACCCAACCGTAACCCTAACCCTAACCCTACCCCTAACCCTAACCCCTAACCCCAAACCCTAAACCCTAACCCTAACCGTAACCCTAAGCCTATCCCTAACCCTAACCTGACGGACAGGCTGGAACCAGCTGCTCAACTCGCCGGAACCACCTGCCAGACATGCCAGAACCACCTGCCGAGCACGCCGGAGCCACCTGCTGGACTCACCAGAACCACCTGCCTGACAGGCCAAAATCAACAGCTGGCTATGAGAGAACCACCTGGCAGACAATCCGCAATAACCTGCCAGGCATGCAGGAACCACCTCTCAGACGTAAGAGAACCACGTGCCGGACACGCTGGAACCACGTCCTGGACAGACTGGAACCACCAGCCGGACATGCCTGGACCACCTGCCGAGCACGCCGGAACCACCTGCTCGACTCGCAGGACCCATGTGCCAGACACGCCAAAATGAACTGCCGGCTACACCAGAACCACTTACCGGACACTCCGGAATAACCTGCCCGGCATGCCAGAACCACCTCTCAGAAGTGCCAGAAGCACGTGCTGGACATGCCGGAACAACCTATCGGACAGAACGGAACAACCTGCCGGACACACCAAAATCACCTGCAGGCTACGCCAGAACCACTTGGAGGACTCTCCGGGAAAACCTGCCGGGCATGCTGGAACCACCTCTCAGACGTGCCTGAACCACGTGGCGGACACTCCGGAAACGCATGTCGGGCCGGCCGGAACCACCTCTCAGACGTGCCAGAACCTCATGCCGGACACCCCAGAACCACCTGCTGGACAGACCGGAAACACCTGCCGGACACGCCGGAACCACATGTTCGACTCGCTGGAACCACATTCTGGACATGGCAAAATCACCTGCCGCCTATGCCAGAACCGCTTGGCGAACACTCCGGAATCAACTGTCAGGCATGCCGGAACCACCTCTCAGACCTGCCAGAACCACATGCCAATGACACCGGAAGCACCTGCCGAGCATGCCGGAAGCACCTGCTCGACTCGCCAGAACCACCTGTCGGACACGCCAAAATCACCTGCCGGCTACGCCACAGCCAGTTGGTGAACACTCCGGAAACACCTGCCGGGCTGGCTGGAACCACCTGCCAGTCACGCCAACATCACCTGCCAGCTACGCCAGAACCACTTGGCGGAGACTCCAGAAACACCTGTTGGGCCAGCCGGAACCACCTCTCAGACGTGCCAGAACCATGTGCCTGAGATGCTGGAACCACACCCCAAACAGACCGAAACCACCTGCCAGACCCAACTGAACCACCTGCCGAGCACGCAGGAACAACCTGCTCGCCTCGCCGGAACCACATGCCGGGCGCAGCGGAAGCACCTGCCGAGCGCGCCGGAGCCACCTGCTCGCCTCGCCGTAACCACCTGCCCGGCGCGCCGGAGCCACCTGCTCGCCTCCCCGGAACCATCTGCCAGGCCCAGCAGAAGCAACTGCCGGGCGCGCCGGAGCCACCTGCTCGCCTCGCCGGAACCACCTGCCACGCCCAGCGGAAGCACCTGCCGGGCGCGCCGGAGCCACCTGCTCGCCTCGCCGGAACCACCTGCCGGGCCCAGCGGAAGCACCTGCCGAGCGCGCCGGAGCCACCTGCTCGCCTCGCCGGAACCACGCGCCGGGCCCTAACCCTAACCCTAACCCTAACCCTATCCCCAAACCCTAACCCTAACCCTATCCCCTAACCCTAAGCCTAACCCTAAACCCTAACCCAACCGTAACCCTAACCCTAACCCTACCCCTAACCCTAAACCCTAACCCCAAACCCTAAACCCTAACCCTAACCGTAACCCTAAGCCTATCCCTAACCCTAACCTGACGGACAGGCTGGAACCAGCTGCTCAACTCGCCGGAACCACCTGCCAGACATGCCAGAACCACCTGCCGAGCACGCCGGAGCCACCTGCTGGACTCACCAGAACCACCTGCCTGACAGGCCAAAATCAACAGCTGGCTATGAGAGAACCACCTGGCAGACAATCCGCAATAACCTGCCAGGCATGCAGGAACCACCTCTCAGACGTAAGAGAACCACGTGCCGGACACGCTGGAACCACGTCCTGGACAGACTGGAACCACCTGCCGGACATGCCTGGACCACCTGCCGAGCACGCCGGAACCACCTGCTCGACTCGCAGGACCCATGTGCCAGACACGCCAAAATGAACTGCCGGCTACACCAGAACCACTTACCGGACACTCCGGAATAACCTGCCCGGCATGCCAGAACCACCTCTCAGAAGTGCCAGAAGCACGTGCTGGACATGCCGGAACAACCTATCGGACAGAACGGAACAACCTGCCGGACACACCAAAATCACCTGCAGGCTACGCCAGAACCACTTGGAGGACTCTCCGGGAAAACCTGCCGGGCATGCTGGAACCACCTCTCAGACGTGCCTGAACCACGTGGCGGACACTCCGGAAACGCATGTCGGGCCGGCCGGAACCACCTCTCAGACGTGCCAGAACCTCATGCCGGACACCCCAGAACCACCTGCTGGACAGACCGGAAACACCTGCCGGACACGCCGGAACCACATGTTCGACTCGCTGGAACCACATTCTGGACATGGCAAAATCACCTGCCGCCTATGCCAGAACCGCTTGGCGAACACTCCGGAATCACCTGTCAGGCATGCCGGAACCACCTCTCAGACCTGCCAGAACCACATGCCAATGACACCGGAAGCACCTGCCGAGCATGCCGGAAGCACCTGCTCGACTCGCCAGAACCACCTGTCGGACACGCCAAAATCACCTGCCGGCTACGCCACAGCCAGTTGGTGAACACTCCGGAAACACCTGCCGGGCTGGCTGGAACCACCTGCCAGTCACGCCAACATCACCTGCCAGCTACGCCAGAACCACTTGGCGGAGACTCCAGAAACACCTGTTGGGCCAGCCGGAACCACCTCTCAGACGTGCCAGAACCATGTGCCTGAGATGCTGGAACCACACCCCAAACAGACCGAAACCACCTGCCAGACCCAACTGAACCACCTGCCGAGCACGCAGGAACAACCTGCTCGCCTCGCCGGAACCACATGCCGGGCGCAGCGGAAGCACCTGCCGAGCGCGCCGGAGCCACCTGCTCGCCTCGCCGTAACCACCTGCCCGGCGCGCCGGAGCCACCTGCTCGCCTCCCCGGAACCATCTGCCAGGCCCAGCAGAAGCAACTGCCGGGCGCGCCGGAGCCACCTGCTCGCCTCGCCGGAACCACCTGCCACGCCCAGCGGAAGCACCTGCCGGGCGCGCCGGAGCCACCTGCTCGCCTCGCCGGAACCACCTGCCGGGCCCAGCGGAAGCACCTGCCGAGCGCGCCGGAGCCACCTGCTCGCCTCGCCGGAACCACGCGCCGGGCCCTAACCCTAACCCTAACCCTAACCCTATCCCCAAACCCTAACCCTAACCCTATCCCCTAACCCTAAGCCTAACCCTAAACCCTAACCCAACCGTAACCCTAACCCTAACCCTACCCCTAACCCTAAACCCTAACCCCAAACACTAAACCCTAACCCTAACCGTAACCCTAACCCTATCCCTAACCCTAACCTGACGGACAGGCTGGAACCAGCTGCTCAACTCGCCGGAACCACCTGCCAGACATGCCAGAACCACCTGCCGAGCGCGCCGGAGCCACCTGCTCGCCTCGCCGGAAACACCAGCCTGGCCCAGCGGAAGCACCTGCCGAGCGCGCCGGAGCCACCTGCTCGCCTCGCCGGAACCACCTGCTGGGCGCGCCGGAGCCACCTGCTCGCCTCGCCGGAACCACCTGCCGGGTGCAGCGGAAGCACCTCCCGAGCGCGCCGGAGCCACCTGCTCGCCTCGCCGGAACCACCTGCCGGGCCCAGCGGAAGCACGTGCCAAGCACGCCGGAGCCACCTGCTCGCCTCGCCGGAACCACCTGCCGGGCCCAGCGGAAGCACCTGCCGAGCGCGCCGGAGCCAGCTGCTCGCCTCGCCGGAACCACGCGCCGGGCCCTAACCCTAACCCTAACCCTAACCCTATCCCCAAACCCTAACCCTAACCCTATCCCCTAACCCTAAGCCTAACCCTAAACCCTAACCCAACCGTAACCCTAACCCTAACCCTACCCCTAACCCTAAACCCTAACCCCAAACCCTAAACCCTAACCCTAACCGTAACCGTAACCCTATCCCTAACCCTAACCTGACGGACAGGCTGGAACCAGCTGCTCAACTCGCCGGAACCACCTGCCAGACATGCCAGAACCACCTGCCGAGCGCGCCGGAGCCACCTGCTCGCCTCGCCGGAAACACCTGCCCGGCGCGCCGGAGCCACCTGCTCGCCTCGCCGGAACCACCTGCCGGGTGCAGCGGAAGCACCTGCCGGGCGCGCCGGAGCCACCTGCTCGCCTCGCCGGAACCACCTGCCGGGCCCAGCGGAAGCACGTGCCAAGCACGCCGGAGCCACCTGCTCGCCTCGCCGGAACCACCTGCCGGGCCCAGCGGAAGCACCTGCCGAGCGCGCCGGAGCCACCTGCTCGCCTCGCCGGAACCACGTGCCGGGCCCTAACCCTAACCCTAACCCTAACCCTATCCCCAAACCCTAACCCTAACCCTAACCCCTAACCCTAAGCCTAACCCTAAACCCTAACCCAAGCGTAACCCTAACCCTAACCCTACCCCTAACCCTAACCCCTAACCCCAAACCCTAAACCCTAACCCTAACCGTAACCCTAAGCCTATCCCTAACCCTAACCTGACGGACAGGCTGGAACCAGCTGCTCAACTCGCCGGAACCACCTGCCAGACATGCCAGAACCACCTGCCGAGCACGCCGGAGCCACCTGCTGGACTCACCAGAACCACCTGCCTGACAGGCCAAAATCAACAGCTGGCTATGAGAGAACCACCTGGCAGACAATCCGCAATAACCTGCCAGGCATGCAGGAACCACCTCTCAGACGTAAGAGAACCACGTGCCGGACACGCTGGAACCACGTCCTGGACAGACTGGAACCACCTGCCGGACATGCCTGGACCACCTGCCGAGCACGCCGGAACCACCTGCTCGACTCGCAGGACCCATGTGCCAGACACGCCAAAATGAACTGCCGGCTACACCAGAACCACTTACCGGACACTCCGGAATAACCTGCCCGGCATGCCAGAACCACCTCTCAGAAGTGCCAGAAGCACGTGCTGGACATGCCGGAACAACCTATCGGACAGAACGGAACAACCTGCCGGACACACCAAAATCACCTGCGGGCTACGCCAGAACCACTTGGAGGACTCTCCGGGAAAACCTGCCGGGCATGCTGGAACCACCTCTCAGACGTGCCTGAACCACGTGGCGGACACTCCGGAAACGCATGTCGGGCCGGCCGGAACCACCTCTCAGACGTGCCAGAACCTCATGCCGGACACCCCAGAACCACCTGCTGGACAGACCGGAAACACCTGCCGGACACGCCGGAACCACATGTTCGACTCGCTGGAACCACATTCTGGACATGGCAAAATCACCTGCCGCCTATGCCAGAACCGCTTGGCGAACACTCCGGAATCACCTGTCAGGCATGCCGGAACCACCTCTCAGACCTGCCAGAACCACATGCCAATGACACCGGAAGCACCTGCCGAGCATGCCGGAAGCACCTGCTCGACTCGCCAGAACCACCTGTCGGACACGCCAAAATCACCTGCCGGCTACGCCACAGCCAGTTGGTGAACACTCCGGAAACACCTGCCGGGCTGGCTGGAACCACCTGCCAGTCACGCCAACATCACCTGCCAGCTACGCCAGAACCACTTGGCGGAGACTCCAGAAACACCTGCTGGGCCAGCCGGAACCACCTCTCAGACGTGCCAGAACCATGTGCCTGAGATGCTGGAACCACAGCCCGAACAGACCGAAACCACCTGCCAGACCCAACTGAACCACCTGCCGAGCACGCAGGAACAACCTGCTCGCCTCGCCGGAACCACCTGCCGGGCGCAGCGGAAGCACCTGCCGAGCGCGCCGGAGCCACCTGCTCGCCTCGCCGGAACCACCTGCCCGGCGCGCCGGAGCCACCTGCTCGCCTCGCCGGAACCACCTGCCGGGCCCAGCGGAAGCACCTGCCGAGCGCGCCGGAGCCACCTGCTCGCCTCGCCGGAACCACGCGCCGGGCCCTAACCCTAACCCTAACCCTAACCCTATCCCCAAACCCTAACCCTAACCCTATCCCCTAACCCTAAGCCTAACCCTAAACCCTAACCCAACCGTAACCCTAACCCTAACCCTACCCCTAACCCTAAACCCTAACCCCAAACCCTAAACCCTAACCCTAACCGTAACCCTAAGCCTATCCCTAACCCTAACCTGACGGACAGGCTGGAACCAGCTGCTCAACTCGCCGGAACCACCTGCCAGACATGCCAGAACCACCTGCCGAGCACGCCGGAGCCACCTGCTGGACTCACCAGAACCACCTGCCTGACAGGCCAAAATCAACAGCTGGCTATGAGAGAACCACCTGGCAGACAATCCGCAATAACCTGCCAGGCATGCAGGAACCACCTCTCAGACGTAAGAGAACCACGTGCCGGACACGCTGGAACCACGTCCTGGACAGACTGGAACCACCTGCCGGACATGCCTGGACCACCTGCCGAGCACGCCGGAACCACCTGCTCGACTCGCAGGACCCATGTGCCAGACACGCCAAAATGAACTGCCGGCTACACCAGAACCACTTACCGGACACTCCGGAATAACCTGCCCGGCATGCCAGAACCACCTCTCAGAAGTGCCAGAAGCACGTGCTGGACATGCCGGAACAACCTATCGGACAGAACGGAACAACCTGCCGGACACACCAAAATCACCTGCAGGCTACGCCAGAACCACTTGGAGGACTCTCCGGGAAAACCTGCCGGGCATGCTGGAACCACCTCTCAGACGTGCCTGAACCACGTGGCGGACACTCCGGAAACGCATGTCGGGCCGGCCGGAACCACCTCTCAGACGTGCCAGAACCTCATGCCGGACACCCCAGAACCACCTGCTGGACAGACCGGAAACACCTGCCGGACACGCCGGAACCACATGTTCGACTCGCTGGAACCACATTCTGGACATGGCAAAATCACCTGCCGCCTATGCCAGAACCGCTTGGCGAACACTCCGGAATCACCTGTCAGGCATGCCGGAACCACCTCTCAGACCTGCCAGAACCACATGACAATGACACCGGAAGCACCTGCCGAGCATGCCGGAAGCACCTGCTCGACTCGCCAGAACCACCTGTCGGACACGCCAAAATCACCTGCCGGCTACGCCACAGCCAGTTGGTGAACACTCCGGAAACACCTGCCGGGCTGGCTGGAACCACCTGCCAGTCACGCCAACATCACCTGCCAGCTACGCCAGAACCACTTGGCGGAGACTCCAGAAACACCTGTTGGGCCAGCCGGAACCACCTCTCAGACGTGCCAGAACCATGTGCCTGAGATGCTGGAACCACACCCCAAACAGACCGAAACCACCTGCCAGACCCAACTGAACCACCTGCCGAGCACGCAGGAACAACCTGCTCGCCTCGCCGGAACCACATGCCGGGCGCAGCGGAAGCACCTGCCGAGCGCGCCGGAGCCACCTGCTCGCCTCGCCGTAACCACCTGCCCGGCGCGCCGGAGCCACCTGCTCGCCTCCCCGGAACCATCTGCCAGGCCCAGCAGAAGCAACTGCCGGGCGCGCCGGAGCCACCTGCTCGCCTCGCCGGAACCACCTGCCGGGCCCAGCGGAAGCACGTGCCAAGCACGCCGGAGCCACCTGCTCGCCTCGCCGGAACCACGCGCCGGGCCCTAACCCTAACCCTAACCCTAACCCTATCCCCAAACCCTAACCCTAAACCTAACCCCTAACCCTAAGCCTAACCCTAAACCCTAACCCAACCGTAACCCTAACCCTAACCCTACCCCTAACCCTAAACCCTAACCCCAAACCCTAAACCCTAACCCTAACCGTAACCGTAACCCTATCCCTAACCCTAACCTGACGGACAGGCTGGAACCAGCTGCTCAACTCGCCGGAACCACCTGCCAGACATGCCAGAACCACCTGCCGAGCGCGCCGGAGCCACCTGCTCGCCTCGCCGGAAACACCAGCCTGGCCCAGCGGAAGCACCTGCCGAGCGCGCCGGAGCCACCTGCTCGCCTCGCCGGAAACACCTGCCCGGCGCGCCGGAGCCACCTGCTCGCCTCGCCGGAACCACCTGCCGGGTGCAGCGGAAGCACCTGCCGGGCGCGCCGGAGCCACCTGCTCGCCTCGCCGGAACCACCTGCCGGGCCCAGCGGAAGCACGTGCCAAGCACGCCGGAGCCACCTGCTCGCCTCGCCGGAACCACCTGCCGGGCCCAGCGGAAGCACCTGCCGAGCGCGCCGGAGCCACCTGCTCGCCTCGCCGGAACCACGTGCCGGGCCCTAACCCTAACCCTAACCCTAACCCTATCCCCAAACCCTAACCCTAACCCTAACCCCTAACCCTAAGCCTAACCCTAAACCCTAACCCAAGCGTAACCCTAACCCTAACCCTACCCCTAACCCTAACCCCTAACCCCAAACCCTAAACCCTAACCCTAACCGTAACCCTAAGCCTATCCCTAACCCTAACCTGACGGACAGGCTGGAACCAGCTGCTCAACTCGCCGGAACCACCTGCCAGACATGCCAGAACCACCTGCCGAGCACGCCGGAGCCACCTGCTGGACTCACCAGAACCACCTGCCTGACAGGCCCAAATCAACAGCTGGCTATGAGAGAACCACCTGGCAGACAATCCGCAATAACCTGCCAGGCATGCAGGAACCACCTCTCAGACGTAAGAGAACCACGTGCCGGACACGCTGGAACCACGTCCTGGACAGACTGGAACCACCTGCCGGACATGCCTGGACCACCTGCCGAGCACGCCGGAACCACCTGCTCGACTCGCAGGACCCATGTGCCAGACACGCCAAAATGAACTGCCGGCTACACCAGAACCACTTACCGGACACTCCGGAATAACCTGCCCGGCATGCCAGAACCACCTCTCAGAAGTGCCAGAAGCACGTGCTGGACATGCCGGAACAACCTATCGGACAGAACGGAACAACCTGCCGGACACACCAAAATCACCTGCGGGCTACGCCAGAACCACTTGGAGGACTCTCCGGGAAAACCTGCCGGGCATGCTGGAACCACCTCTCAGACGTGCCTGAACCACGTGGCGGACACTCCGGAAACGCATGTCGGGCCGGCCGGAACCACCTCTCAGACGTGCCAGAACCTCATGCCGGACACCCCAGAACCACCTGCTGGACAGACCGGAAACACCTGCCGGACACGCCGGAACCACATGTTCGACTCGCTGGAACCACATTCTGGACATGGCAAAATCACCTGCCGCCTATGCCAGAACCGCTTGGCGAACACTCCGGAATCACCTGTCAGGCATGCCGGAACCACCTCTCAGACCTGCCAGAACCACATGCCAATGACACCGGAAGCACCTGCCGAGCATGCCGGAAGCACCTGCTCGACTCGCCAGAACCACCTGTCGGACACGCCAAAATCACCTGCCGGCTACGCCACAGCCAGTTGGTGAACACTCCGGAAACACCTGCCGGGCTGGCTGGAACCACCTGCCAGTCACGCCAACATCACCTGCCAGCTACGCCAGAACCACTTGGCGGAGACTCCAGAAACACCTGCTGGGCCAGCCGGAACCACCTCTCAGACGTGCCAGAACCATGTGCCTGAGATGCTGGAACCACAGCCCGAACAGACCGAAACCACCTGCCAGACCCAACTGAACCACCTGCCGAGCACGCAGGAACAACCTGCTCGCCTCGCCGGAACCACCTGCCGGGCGCAGCGGAAGCACCTGCCGAGCGCGCCGGAGCCACCTGCTCGCCTCGCCGGAACCACCTGCCCGGCGCGCCGGAGCCACATGCTCGCCTCGCCGGAACCACCTGCCGGGCCCAGCGGAAGCACCTGCCGAGCGCGCCGGAGCCACCTGCTCGCCTCGCCGGAACCACGCGCCGGGCCCTAACCCTAACCCTAACCCTAACCCTATCCCCAAACCCTAACCCTAACCCTATCCCCTAACCCTAAGCCTAACCCTAAACCCTAACCCAACCGTAACCCTAACCCTAACCCTACCCCTAACCCTAAACCCTAACCCCAAACCCTAAACCCTAACCCTAACCGTAACCCTAAGCCTATCCCTAACCCTAACCTGACGGACAGGCTGGAACCAGCTGCTCAACTCGCCGGAACCACCTGCCAGACATGCCAGAACCACCTGCCGAGCACGCCGGAGCCACCTGCTGGACTCACCAGAACCACCTGCCTGACAGGCCAAAATCAACAGCTGGCTATGAGAGAACCACCTGGCAGACAATCCGCAATAACCTGCCAGGCATGCAGGAACCACCTCTCAGACGTAAGAGAACCACGTGCCGGACACGCTGGAACCACGTCCTGGACAGACTGGAACCACCTGCCGGACATGCCTGGACCACCTGCCGAGCGCGCCGGAGCCACCTGCTCGCCTCGCCGGAAACACCAGCCTGGCCCAGCGGAAGCACCTGCCGAGCGCGCCGGAGCCACCTGCTCGCCTCGCCGGAAACACCTGCCCGGCGCGCCGGAGCCACCTGCTCGCCTCGCCGGAACCACCTGCCGGGTGCAGCGGAAGCACCTGCCGGGCGCGCCGGAGCCACCTGCTCGCCTCGCCGGAACCACGTGCCGGGCCCTAACCCTAACCCTAACCCTAACCCTATCCCCAAACCCTAACCCTAACCCTAACCCCTAACCCTAAGCCTAACCCTAAACCCTAACCCAACCGTAACCCTAACCCTAACCCTACCCCTAACCCTAACCCCTAACCCCAAACCCTAAACCCTAACCCTAACCGTAACCCTAAGCCTATCCCTAACCCTAACCTGACGGACAGGCTGGAACCAGCTGCTCAACTCGCCGGAACCACCTGCCAGACATGCCAGAACCACCTGCCGAGCACGCCGGAGCCACCTGCTGGACTCACCAGAACCACCTGCCTGACAGGCCCAAATCAACAGCTGGCTATGAGAGAACCACCTGGCAGACAACCCGCAATAACCTGCCAGGCATGCAGGAACCACCTCTCAGACGTAAGAGAACCACGTGCCGGACACGCTGGAACCACGTCCTGGACAGACTGGAACCACCTGCCGGACATGCCTGGACCACCTGCCGAGCACGCCGGAACCACCTGCTCGACTCGCAGGACCCATGTGCCAGACACGCCAAAATGAACTGCCGGCTACACCAGAACCACTTACCGGACACTCCGGAATAACCTGCCCGGCATGCCAGAACCACCTCTCAGAAGTGCCAGAAGCACGTGCTGGACATGCCGGAACAACCTATCGGACAGAACGGAACAACCTGCCGGACACACCAAAATCACCTGCGGGCTACGCCAGAACCACTTGGAGGACTCTCCGGGAAAACCTGCCGGGCATGCTGGAACCACCTCTCAGACGTGCCTGAACCACGTGGCGGACACTCCGGAAACGCATGTCGGGCCGGCCGGAACCACCTCTCAGACGTGCCAGAACCTCATGCCGGACACCCCAGAACCACCTGCTGGACAGACCGGAAACACCTGCCGGACACGCCGGAACCACATGTTCGACTCGCTGGAACCACATTCTGGACATGGCAAAATCACCTGCCGCCTATGCCAGAACCGCTTGGCGAACACTCCGGAATCACCTGTCAGGCATGCCGGAACCACCTCTCAGACCTGCCAGAACCACATGCCAATGACACCGGAAGCACCTGCCGAGCATGCCGGAAGCACCTGCTCGACTCGCCAGAACCACCTGTCGGACACGCCAAAATCACCTGCCGGCTACGCCACAGCCAGTTGGTGAACACTCCGGAAACACCTGCCGGGCTGGCTGGAACCACCTGCCAGTCACGCCAACATCACCTGCCAGCTACGCCAGAACCACTTGGCGGAGACTCCAGAAACACCTGCTGGGCCAGCCGGAACCACCTCTCAGACGTGCCAGAACCATGTGCCTGAGATGCTGGAACCACAGCCCGAACAGACCGAAACCACCTGCCAGACCCAACTGAACCACCTGCCGAGCACGCAGGAACAACCTGCTCGCCTCGCCGGAACCACCTGCCGGGCGCAGCGGAAGCACCTGCCGAGCGCGCCGGAGCCACCTGCTCGCCTCGCCGGAACCACCTGCCCGGCGCGCCGGAGCCACCTGCTCGCCTCGCCGGAACCACCTGCCACGCCCAGCGGAAGCACCTGCCGGGCGCGCCGGAGCCACCTGCTCGCCTCGCCGGAACCACCTGCCGGGCCCAGCGGAAGCACGTGCCAAGCACGCCGGAGCCACCTGCTCGCCTCGCCGGAACCACCTGCCGGGCCCAGCGGAAGCACCTGCCGAGCGCGCCGGAGCCACCTGCTCGCCTCGCCGGAACCACGTGCCGGGCCCTAACCCTAACCCTAACCCTAACCCTATCCCCAAACCCTAACCCTAACCCTAACCCCTAACCCTAAGCCTAACCCTAAACCCTAACCCAACCGTAACCCTAACCCTAACCCTACCCCTAACCCTAACCCCTAACCCCAAACCCTAAACCCTAACCCTAACCGTAACCCTAAGCCTATCCCTAACCCTAACCTGACGGACAGGCTGGAACCAGCTGCTCAACTCGCCGGAACCACCTGCCAGACATGCCAGAACCACCTGCCGAGCACGCCGGAGCCACCTGCTGGACTCACCAGAACCACCTGCCTGACAGGCCAAAATCAACAGCTGGCTATGAGAGAACCACCTGGCAGACAATCCGCAATAACCTGCCAGGCATGCAGGAACCACCTCTCAGACGTAAGAGAACCACGTGCCGGACACGCTGGAACCACGTCCTGGACAGACTGGAACCACCTGCCGGACATGCCTGGACCACCTGCCGAGCACGCCGGAACCACCTGCTCGACTCGCAGGACCCATGTGCCAGACACGCCAAAATGAACTGCCGGCTACACCAGAACCACTTACCGGACACTCCGGAATAACCTGCCCGGCATGCCAGAACCACCTCTCAGAAGTGCCAGAAGCACGTGCTGGACATGCCGGAACAACCTATCGGACAGAACGGAACAACGTGCCGGACACACCAAAATCACCTGCGGGCTACGCCAGAACCACTTGGAGGACTCTCCGGGAAAACCTGCCGGGCATGCTGGAACCACCTCTCAGACGTGCCTGAACCACGTGGCGGACACTCCGGAAACGCATGTCGGGCCGGCCGGAACCACCTCTCAGACGTGCCAGAACCTCATGCCGGACACCCCAGAACCACCTGCTGGACAGACCGGAAACACCTGCCGGACACGCCGGAACCACATGTTCGACTCGCTGGAACCACATTCTGGACATGGCAAAATCACCTGCCGCCTATGCCAGAACCGCTTGGCGAACACTCCGGAATCACCTGTCAGGCATGCCGGAACCACCTCTCAGACCTGCCAGAACCACATGCCAATGACACCGGAAGCACCTGCCGAGCATGCCGGAAGCACCTGCTCGACTCGCCAGAACCACCTGTCGGACACGCCAAAATCACCTGCCGGCTACGCCACAGCCAGTTGGTGAACACTCCGGAAACACCTGCCGGGCTGGCTGGAACCACCTGCCAGTCACGCCAACATCACCTGCCAGCTACGCCAGAACCACTTGGCGGAGACTCCAGAAACACCTGCTGGGCCAGCCGGAACCACCTCTCAGACGTGCCAGAACCATGTGCCTGAGATGCTGGAACCACAGCCCGAACAGACCGAAACCACCTGCCAGACCCAACTGAACCACCTGCCGAGCACGCAGGAACAACCTGCTCGCCTCGCCGGAACCACCTGCCGGGCGCAGCGGAAGCACCTGCCGAGCGCGCCGGAGCCACCTGCTCGCCTCGCCGGAACCACCTGCCCGGCGCGCCGGAGCCACCTGCTCGCCTCGCCGGAACCACCTGCCACGCCCAGCGGAAGCACCTGCCGGGCGCGCCGGAGCCACCTGCTCGCCTCGCCGGAACCACCTGCCGGGCCCAGCGGAAGCACGTGCCAAGCACGCCGGAGCCACCTGCTCGCCTCGCCGGAACCACCTGCCGGGCCCAGCGGAAGCACCTGCCGAGCGCGCCGGAGCCACCTGCTCGCCTCGCCAGAACCACGTGCCGGGCCCTAACCCTAACCCTAACCCTAACCCTATCCCCAAACCCTAACCCTAACCCTAACCCCTAACCCTAAGCCTAACCCTAAACCCTAACCCAACCGTAACCCTAACCCTAACCCTACCCCTAACCCTAACCCCTAACCCCAAACCCTAAACCCTAACCCTAACCGTAACCCTAAGCCTATCCCTAACCCTAACCTGACGGACAGGCTGGAACCAGCTGCTCAACTCGCCGGAACCACCTGCCAGACATGCCAGAACCACCTGCCGAGCACGCCGGAGCCACCTGCTGGACTCACCAGAACCACCCGCCTGACAGGCCAAAATCAACAGCTGGCTATGAGAGAACCACCTGGCAGACAATCCGCAATAACCTGCCAGGCATGCAGGAACCACCTCTCAGACGTAAGAGAACCACGTGCCGGACACGCTGGAACCACGTCCTGGACAGACTGGAACCACCTGCCGGACATGCCTGGACCACCTGCCGAGCACGCCGGAACCACCTGCTCGACTCGCAGGACCCATGTGCCAGACACGCCAAAATGAACTGCCGGCTACACCAGAACCACTTACCGGACACTCCGGAATAACCTGCCCGGCATGCCAGAACCACCTCTCAGAAGTGCCAGAAGCACGTGCTGGACATGCCGGAACAACCTATCGGCCAGAACGGAACAACCTGCCGGACACACCAAAATCACCTGCGGGCTACGCCAGAACCACTTGGAGGACTCTCCGGGAAAACCTGCCGGGCATGCTGGAACCACCTCTCAGACGTGCCTGAACCACGTGGCGGACACTCCGGAAACGCATGTCGGGCCGGCCGGAACCACCTCTCAGACGTGCCAGAACCTCATGCCGGACACCCCAGAACCACCTGCTGGACAGACCGGAAACACCTGCCGGACACGCCGGAACCACATGTTCGACTCGCTGGAACCACATTCTGGACATGGCAAAATCACCTGCCGCCTATGCCAGAACCGCTTGGCGAACACTCCGGAATCACCTGTCAGGCATGCCGGAACCACCTCTCAGACCTGCCAGAACCACATGCCAATGACACCGGAAGCACCTGCCGAGCATGCCGGAAGCACCTGCTCGACTCGCCAGAACCACCTGTCGGACACGCCAAAATCACCTGCCGGCTACGCCACAGCCAGTTGGTGAACACTCCGGAAACACCTGCCGGGCTGGCTGGAACCACCTGCCAGCTACGCCAGAACCACTTGGCGGAGACTCCAGAAACACCTGTTGGGCCAGCCGGAACCACCTCTCAGACGTGCCAGAACCATGTGCCTGAGATGCTGGAACCACACCCCGAACAGACCGAAACCACCTGCCAGACCCAACTGAACCACGTGCCGAGCACGCAGGAACAACCTGCTCGCCTCGCCGGAACCACCTGCCGGGCGCAGCGGAAGCACCTGCCGAGCGCGCCGGAGCCACCTGCTCGCCTCGCCGGAACCACCTGCCCAGCGCGCCGGAGCCACCTGCTCGCCTCGCCGGAACCACCTGCCGGGCGCAGCGGAAGCACCTGCCGGGCGCGCCGGAGCCACCTGCTCGGCTCGCCGGAACCACCTGCCGGGCCCTAACCCTAACCCTAACCCTAACCCTATCCCCAAACCCTAACCCTAACCCTAACCCCTAACCCTAAGCCTAACCCTAAACCCTAACCCAACCGTAACCCTAACCCTAACCCTACCCCTAACCCTAACCCCTAACCCCAAACCCTAAACCCTAACCCTAACCGTAACCCCAACCCTATCCCTAACCCTAACCTGACGGACAGGCTGGAACCAGCTGCTCAACTCGCCGGAACCACCTGCCAGACATGCCAGAACCACCTGCCGAGTACGCCGGAGCCACCTGCTGGACACACCAGAACCACCTGCCTGACAGGCCAAAATCAACAGCTGGCTATGAGAGAACCACCTGGCAGACAATCCGCAATAACCTGCCAGGCATGCAGGAACCACCTCTCAGACGTAAGAGAACCACGTGCCGGACACGCTGGAACCACGTCCTGGACAGACTGGAACCACCTGCCGGACATGCCTGGACCACCTGCCGAGCACGCCGGAACCACCTGCTCGACTCGCAGGACCCATGTGCCAGACACGCCAAAATGAACTGCCGGCTACACCAGAACCACTTACCGGACACTCCGGAATAACCTGCCCGGCATGCCAGAACCACCTCTCAGAAGTGCCAGAAGCACGTGCTGGACATGCCGGAACAACCTATCGGACAGAACGGAACAACGTGCCGGACACACCAAAATCACCTGCGGGCTACGCCAGAACCACTTGGAGGACTCTCCGGGAAAACCTGCCGGGCATGCTGGAACCACCTCTCAGACGTGCCTGAACCACGTGGCGGACACTCCGGAAACGCATGTCGGGCCGGCCGGAACCACCTCTCAGACGTGCCAGAACCTCATGCCGGACACCCCAGAACCACCTGCTGGACAGACCGGAAACACCTGCCGGACACGCCGGAACCACATGTTCGACTCGCTGGAACCACATTCTGGACATGGCAAAATCACCTGCCGCCTATGCCAGAACCGCTTGGCGAACACTCCGGAATCACCTGTCAGGTATGCCGGAACCACCTCTCAGACCTGCCAGAACCACATGCCAATGACACCGGAAGCACCTGCCGAGCATGCCGGAAGCACCTGCTCGACTCGCCAGAACCACCTGTCGGACACGCCAAAATCACCTGCCGGCTACGCCACAGCCAGTTGGTGAACACTCCGGAAACACCTGCCGGGCTGGCTGGAACCACCTGCCAGTCACGCCAACATCACCTGCCAGCTACGCCAGAACCACTTGGCGGAGACTCCAGAAACACCTGTTGGGCCAGCCGGAACCACCTCTCAGACGTGCCAGAACCATGTGCCTGAGATGCTGGAACCACACCCCAAACAGACCGAAACCACCTGCCAGACCCAACTGAACCACCTGCCGAGCACGCAGGAACAACCTGCTCGCCTCGCCGGAACCACCTGCCGGGCCCAGCGGAAGCACATGCCAAGCACGCCGGAGCCACCTGCTCGCCTCGCCGGAACCACCTGCCGGGCCCAGCGGAAGCACCTGCCGAGCGCGCCGGAGCCACCTGCTCGCCTCGCCGGAACCACGCGCCGGGCCCTAACACTAACCCTAACCCTAACCCTATCCCCAAACCATAACCCTAACCCTAACCCCTAACCCTAAGCCTAACCCTAAACCCTAACCCAACCGTAACCCTAACCCTAACCCTACCCCTAACCCTAACCCCTAACCCCAAACCCTAAACCCTAACCCTAACCGTAACCCTAAGCCTATCCCTAACCCTAACCTGACGGACAGGCTGGAACCAGCTGCTCAACTCGCCAGAACCACCTGCCAGACATGCCAGAACCACCTGCCGAGCACGCCGGAGCCACCTGCTGGACTCACCAGAACCACCTGCCTGACAGGCCCAAATCAACAGCTGGCTATGAGA
This sequence comes from Equus asinus, assembly GCF_041296235.1. Classification (NCBI taxonomy): domain Eukaryota; kingdom Metazoa; phylum Chordata; class Mammalia; order Perissodactyla; family Equidae; genus Equus; species Equus asinus. The sequence goes on along the minus strand of NW_027224899.1, from coordinate 372,768 downwards.
GAACCACCTGGCAGACAATCCGCAATAACCTGCCAGGCATGCAGGAACCACCTCTCAGACGTAAGAGAACCACGTGCCGGACACGCTGGAACCACGTCCTGGACAGACTGGAACCACCTGCCGGACATGCCTGGACCACCTGCCGAGCACTCCGCAACCACCTGCTCGACTCGCAGGACCCATGTGCCAGACACGCCAAAATGAACTGCCGGCTACACCAGAACCACTTACCGGACACTCCGGAATAACCTGCCCGGCATGCCAGAACCACCTCTCAGAAGTGCCAGAAGCACGTGCTGGACATGCCGGAACAACCTATCGGACAGAACGGAACAACCTGCCGGACACACCAAAATCACCTGCGGGCTACGCCAGAACCACTTGGAGGACTCTCCGGGAAAACCTGCCGGGCATGCTGGAACCACCTCTCAGACGTGCCTGAACCACGTGGCGGACACTCCGGAAACGCATGTCGGGCCGGCCGGAACCACCTCTCAGACGTGCCAGAACCTCATGCCGGACACCCCAGAACCACCTGCTGGACAGACCGGAAACACCTGCCGGACACGCCGGAACCACATGTTCGACTCGCTGGAACCACATTCTGGACATGGCAAAATCACCTGCCGCCTATGCCAGAACCGCTTGGCGAACACTCCGGAATCACCTGTCAGGCATGCCGGAACCACCTCTCAGACCTGCCAGAACCACATGCCAATGACACCGGAAGCACCTGCCGAGCATGCCGGAAGCACCTGCTCGACTCGCCAGAACCACCTGTCGGACACGCCAAAATCACCTGCCGGCTACGCCACAGCCAGTTGGTGAACACTCCGGAAACACCTGCCGGGCTGGCTGGAACCACCTGCCAGTCACGCCAACATCACCTGCCAGCTACGCCAGAACCACTTGGCGGAGACTCCAGAAACACCTGCTGGGCCAGCCGGAACCACCTCTCAGACGTGCCAGAACCATGTGCCTGAGATGCTGGAACCACAGCCCGAACAGACCGAAACCACCTGCCAGACCCAACTGAACCACCTGCCGAGCACGCAGGAACAACCTGCTCGCCTCGCCGGAACCACCTGCCGGGCGCAGCGGAAGCACCTGCCGAGCGCGCCGGAGCCACCTGCTCGCCTCGCCGTAACCACCTGCTCGGCGCGCCGGAGCCACCTGCTCGCCTCGCCGGAACCACCTGCCAGGCCCAGCAGAAGCAGCTGCCGGGCGCGCCGGAGCCACCTGCTAGCCTCGCCGGAACCACCTGCCGGGTGCAGCGGAAGCACCTGCCGAGCGCGCCGGAGCCACCTGCTCGCCTCGCCGGAACCACCTGCCGGGCCCAGCGGAAGCACGTGCCAAGCACGCCGGAGCCACCTGCTCGCCTCGCCGGAACCACCTGCCGGGCCCAGCGGAAGCACCTGCCGAGCGCGCCGGAGCCACCTGCTCGCCTCGCCGGAACCACGCGCCGGGCCCTAACCCTAACCCTAACCCTAACCCTATCCCCAAACCCTAACCCTAACCCTAACCCCTAACCCTAAGCCTAACCCTAAACCCTAACCCAACCGTAACCCTAACCCTAACCCTACCCCTAACCCTAACCCCTAACCCCAAACCCTAAACCCTAACCCTAACCGTAACCCTAACCCTATCCCTAACCCTAAACTGACGGACAGGCTGGAACCAGCTGCTCAACTCGCCGGAACCACCTGCCAGACATGCCAGAACCACCTGCCGAGCACGCCGGAGCCACCTGCTGGACTCACCAGAACCACCTGCCTGACAGGCCAAAATCAACAGCTGGCTATGAGAGAACCACCTGGCAGACAATCCGCAATAACCTGCCAGGCATGCAGGAACCACCTCTCAGACGTAAGAGAACCACGTGCCGGACACGCTGGAACCACGTCCTGGACAGACTGGAACCACCTGCCGGACATGCCTGGACCACCTGCCGAGCACGCCGGAACCACCTGCTCGACTCGCAGGACCCATGTGCCAGACACGCCAAAATGAACTGCCGGCTACACCAGAACCACTTACCGGACACTCCGGAATAACCTGCCCGGCATGCCAGAACCACCTCTCAGAAGTGCCAGAAGCACGTGCTGGACATGCCGGAACAACCTATCGGACAGAACGGAACAACCTGCCGGACACACCAAAATCACCTGCGGGCTACGCCAGAACCACTTGGAGGACTCTCCGGGAAAACCTGCCGGGCATGCTGGAACCACCTCTCAGACGTGCCTGAACCACGTGGCGGACACTCCGGAAACGCATGTCGGGCCGGCCGGAACCACCTCTCAGACGTGCCAGAACCTCATGCCGGACACCCCAGAACCACCTGCTGGACAGACCGGAAACACCTGCCGGACACGCCGGAACCACATGTTCGACTCGCTGGAACCACATTCTGGACATGGCAAAATCACCTGCCGCCTATGCCAGAACCGCTTGGCGAACACTCCGGAATCACCTGTCAGGCATGCCGGAACCACCTCTCAGACCTGCCAGAACCACATGCCAATGACACCGGAAGCACCTGCCGAGCATGCCGGAAGCACCTGCTCGACTCGCCAGAACCACCTGTCGGACACGCCAAAATCACCTGCCGGCTACGCCACAGCCAGTTGGTGAACACTCCGGAAACACCTGCCGGGCTGGCTGGAACCACCTGCCAGTCACGCCAACATCACCTGCCAGCTACGCCAGAACCACTTGGCGGAGACTCCAGAAACACCTGCTGGGCCAGCCGGAACCACCTCTCAGACGTGCCAGAACCATGTGCCTGAGATGCTGGAACCACAGCCCGAACAGACCGAAACCACCTGCCAGACCCAACTGAACCACCTGCCGAGCACGCAGGAACAACCTGCTCGCCTCGCCGGAACCACCTGCCGGGCGCAGCGGAAGCACCTGCCGAGCGCGCCGGAGCCACCTGCTCGCCTCGCCGGAACCACCTGCCCGGCGCGCCGGAGCCACCTGCTCGCCTCGCCGGAACCACCTGCCACGCCCAGCGGAAGCACCTGCCGGGCGCGCCGGAGCCACCTGCTCGCCTCGCCGGAACCACCTGCCGGGCCCAGCGGAAGCACGTGCCAAGCACGCCGGAGCCACCTGCTCGCCTCGCCGGAACCACCTGCCGGGCCCAGCGGAAGCACCTGCCGAGCGCGCTGGAGCCACCTGCTCGCCTCGCCGGAACCACGTGCCGGGCCCTAACCCTAACCCTAACCCTAACCCTATCCCCAAACCCTAACCCTAACCCTAACCCCTAACCCTAAGCCTAACCCTAAACCCTAACCCAACCGTAACCCTAACCCTAACCCTACCCCTAACCCTAACCCCTAACCCCAAACCCTAAACCCTAACCCTAACCGTAACCCTAACCCTATCCCTAACCCTAAACTGACGGACAGGCTGGAACCAGCTGCTCAACTCGCCGGAACCACCTGCCAGACATGCCAGAACCACCTGCCGAGCACGCCGGAGCCACCTGCTGGACTCACCAGAACCACCTGCCTGACAGGCCAAAATCAACAGCTGGCTATGAGAGAACCACCTGGCAGACAATCCGCAATAACCTGCCAGGCATGCAGGAACCACCTCTCAGACGTAAGAGAACCACGTGCCGGACACGCTGGAACCACGTCCTGGACAGACTGGAACCACCTGCCGGACATGCCTGGACCACCTGCCAAGCACGCCGCAACCACCTGCTCGACTCGCAGGACCCATGTGCCAGACACGCCAAAATGAACTGCCGGCTACACCAGAACCACTTACCGGACACTCCGGAATAACCTGCCCGGCATGCCAGAACCACCTCTCAGAAGTGCCAGAAGCACGTGCTGGACATGCCGGAACAACCTATCGGACAGAACGGAACAACCTGCCGGACACACCAAAATCACCTGCGGGCTACGCCAGAACCACTTGGAGGACTCTCCGGGAAAACCTGCCGGGCATGCTGGAACCACCTCTCAGACGTGCCTGAACCACGTGGCGGACACTCCGGAAACGCATGTCGGGCCGGCCGGAACCACCTCTCAGACGTGCCAGAACCTCATGCCGGACACCCCAGAACCACCTGCTGGACAGACCGGAAACACCTGCCGGACACGCCGGAACCACATGTTCGACTCGCTGGAACCACATTCTGGACATGGCAAAATCACCTGCCGCCTATGCCAGAACCGCTTGGCGAACACTCCGGAATCACCTGTCAGGCATGCCGGAACCACCTCTCAGACCTGCCAGAACCACATGCCAATGACACCGGAAGCACCTGCCGAGCATGCCGGAAGCACCTGCTCGACTCGCCAGAACCACCTGTCGGACACGCCAAAATCACCTGCCGGCTACGCCACAGCCAGTTGGTGAACACTCCGGAAACACCTGCCGGGCTGGCTGGAACCACCTGCCAGTCACGCCAACATCACCTGCCAGCTACGCCAGAACCACTTGGCGGAGACTCCAGAAACACCTGTTGGGCCAGCCGGAACCACCTCTCAGACGTGCCAGAACCATGTGCCTGAGATGCTGGAACCACAGCCCGAACAGACCGAAACCACCTGCCAGACCCAACTGAACCACCTGCCGAGCACGCAGGAACAACCTGCTCGCCTCGCCGGAACCACATGCCGGGCGCAGCGGAAGCACCTGCCGAGCGCGCCGGAGCCACCTGCTCGCCTCGCCGTAACCACCTGCCCGGCGCGCCGGAGCCACCTGCTCGCCTCCCCGGAACCATCTGCCAGGCCCAGCAGAAGCAACTGCCGGGCGCGCCGGAGCCACCTGCTCGCCTCGCCGGAACCACCTGCCGGGCCCAGCGGAAGCACGTGCCAAGCATGCCGGAGCCACCTGCTCGCCTCGCCGGAACCACCTGCCGGGCCCAGCGGAAGCACCTGCCGAGCGCGCCGGAGCCACCTGCTCGCCTCGCCGGAACCACGCGCCGGGCCCTAACCCTAACCCTAACCCTAACCCTATCCCCAAACCCTAACCCTAACCCTAACCCCTAACCCTAAGCCTAACCCTAAACCCTAACCCAACCGTAACCCTAGCCCTAACCCTACCCCTAACCCTAACCCCTAACCCCAAACCCTAAACCCTAACCCTAACCGTAACCCTAACCCTATCCCTAACCCTAACCTGACGGACAGGCTGGAACCAGCTGCTCAACTCGCCGGAACCACCTGCCAGACATGCCAGAACCACCTGCCGAGCACGCCAAAATCAACAGCTGGCTATGAGAGAACCACCTGGCAGACAATCCGCAATAACCTGCCAGGCATGCAGGAACCACCTCTCAGACGTAAGAGAACCACGTGCCGGACACGCTGGAACCACGTCCTGGACAGACTGGAACCACCTGCCGGACATGCCTGGACCACCTGCCGAGCACGCCGCAACCACCTGCTCGACTCGCAGGACCCATGTGCCAGACACGCCAAAATGAACTGCCGGCTACACCAGAACCACTTACCGGACACTCCGGAATAACCTGCCCGGCATGCCAGAACCACCTCTCAGAAGTGCCAGAAGCACGTGCTGGACATGCCGGAACAACCTATCGGACAGAACGGAACAACCTGCCGGACACACCAAAATCACCTGCGGGCTACGCCAGAACCACTTGGAGGACTCTCCGGGAAAACCTGCCGGGCATGCTGGAACCACCTCTCAGACGTGCCTGAACCACGTGGCGGACACTCCGGAAACGCATGTCGGGCCGGCCGGAACCACCTCTCAGACGTGCCAGAACCTCATGCCGGACACCCCAGAACCACCTGCTGGACAGACCGGAAACACCTGCCGGACACGCCGGAACCACATGTTCGACTCGCTGGAACCACATTCTGGACATGGCAAAATCACCTGCCGCCTATGCCAGAACCGCTTGGCGAACACTCCGGAATCACCTGTCAGGCATGCCGGAACCACCTCTCAGACCTGCCAGAACCACATGCCAATGACACCGGAAGCACCTGCCGAGCATGCCGGAAGCACCTGCTCGACTCGCCAGAACCACCTGTCGGACACGCCAAAATCACCTGCCGGCTACGCCACAGCCAGTTGGTGAACACTCCGGAAACACCTGCCGGGCTGGCTGGAACCACCTGCCAGTCACGCCAACATCACCTGCCAGCTACGCCAGAACCACTTGGCGGAGACTCCAGAAAAACCTGCTGGGCCAGCCGGAACCACCTCTCAGACGTGCCAGAACCATGTGCCTGAGATGCTGGAACCACAGCCCGAACAGACCGAAACCACCTGCCAGACCCAACTGAACCACCTGCCGAGCACGCAGGAACAACCTGCTCGCCTCGCCGGAACCACCTGCCGGGCGCAGCGGAAGCACCTGCCGAGCGCGCCGGAGCCACCTGCTCGCCTCGCCGTAACCACCTGCTCGGCGCGCCGGAGCCACCTGCTCGCCTCGCCGGAACCACCTGCCAGGCCCAGCAGAAGCACCTGCCGGGCGCGCCGGAGCCACCTGCTAGCCTCGCCGGAACCACCTGCCGGGTGCAGCGGAAGCACCTGCCGAGCGCGCCGGAGCCACCTGCTCGCCTCGCCGGAACCACCTGCCGGGCCCAGCGGAAGCACGTGCCAAGCACGCCGGAGCCACCTGCTCGCCTCGCCGGAACCACCTGCCGGGCCCAGCGGAAGCACCTGCCGAGCGCGCCGGAGCCACCTGCTCGCCTCGCCGGAACCACGTGCCGGGCCCTAACCCTAACCCTAACCCTAACCCTATCCCCAAACCCTAACCCTAACCCTAACCCCTAACCCTAAGCCTAACCCTAAACCCTAACCCAACCGTAACCCTAACCCTAACCCTACCCCTAACCCTAACCCCTAACCCCAAACCCTAAACCCTAACCCTAACCGTAACCCTAACCCTATCCCTAACCCTAAACTGACGGACAGGCTGGAACCAGCTGCTCAACTCGCCAGAACCACCTGCCAGACATGCCAGAACCACCTGCCGAGCACGCCGGAGCCACCTGCTGGACTCACCAGAACCACCTGCCTGACAGGCCAAAATCAACAGCTGGTTATGAGAGAACCACCTGGCAGACAATCCGCAATAACCTGCCAGGCATGCAGGAACCACCTCTCAGACGTAAGAGAACCACGTGCCGGACACGCTGGAACCACGTCCTGGACAGACTGGAACCACCTGCCGGACATGCCTGGACCACCTGCCGAGCACGCCGCAACCACCTGCTCGACTCGCAGGACCCATGTGCCAGACACGCCAAAATGAACTGCCGGCTACACCAGAACCACTTACCGGACACTCCGGAATAACCTGCCCGGCATGCCAGAACCACCTCTCAGAAGTGCCAGAAGCACGTGCTGGACATGCCGGAACAACCTATCGGACAGAACGGAACAACCTGCCGGACACACCAAAATCACCTGCGGGCTACGCCAGAACCACTTGGAGGACTCTCCGGGAAAACCTGCCGGGCATGCTGGAACCACCTCTCAGACGTGCCTGAACCACGTGGCGGACACTCCGGAAACGCATGTCGGGCCGGCCGGAACCACCTCTCAGACGTGCCAGAACCTCATGCCGGACACCCCAGAACCACCTGCTGGACAGACCGGAAACACCTGCCGGACACGCCGGAACCACATGTTCGACTCGCTGGAACCACATTCTGGACATGGCAAAATCACCTGCCGCCTATGCCAGAACCGCTTGGCGAACACTCCGGAATCACCTGTCAGGCATGCCGGAACCACCTCTCAGACCTGCCAGAACCACATGCCAATGACACCGGAAGCACCTGCCGAGCATGCCGGAAGCACCTGCTCGACTCGCCAGAACCACCTGTCGGACACGCCAAAATCACCTGCCGGCTACGCCACAGCCAGTTGGTGAACACTCCGGAAACACCTGCCGGGCTGGCTGGAACCACCTGCCAGTCACGCCAACATCACCTGCCAGCTACGCCAGAACCACTTGGCGGAGACTCCAGAAACACCTGTTGGGCCAGCCGGAACCACCTCTCAGACGTGCCAGAACCATGTGCCTGAGATGCTGGAACCACACCCCAAACAGACCGAAACCACCTGCCAGACCCAACTGAACCACCTGCCGAGCACGCAGGAAGAACCTGCTCGCCTCGCCGGAACCACATGCCGGGCGCAGCGGAAGCACCTGCCGAGCGCGCCGGAGCCACCTGCTCGCCTCGCCGTAACCACCTGCCCGGCGCGCCGGAGCCACCTGCTCGCCTCGCCGGAACCACGCGCCGGGCCCTAACCCTAACCCTAACCCTAACCCTATCCCCAAACCCTAACCCTAACCCTAACCCCTAACCCTAAGCCTAACCCTAAACCCTAACCCAACCGTAACCCTAACCCTAACCCTACCCCTAACCCTAACCCCTAACCCCAAACCCTAAAACCTAACCCTAACCGTAACCCTAACCCTATCCCTAACCCTAACCTGACGGACAGGCTGGAACCAGCTGCTCAACTCGCCGGAACCACCTGCCAGACATGCCAGAACCACCTGCCGAGCACGCCGGAGCCACCTGCTGGACTCACCAGAACCACCTGCCTGACAGGCCAAAATCAACAGCTGGCTATGAGAGAACCACCTGGCAGACAATCCGCAATAACCTGCCAGGCATGCAGGAACCACCTCTCAGACGTAAGAGAACCACGTGCCGGACACGCTGGAACCACGTCCTGGACAGACTGGAACCACCTGCCGGACATGCCTGGACCACCTGCCGAGCACGCCGGAACCACCTGCTCGACTCGCAGGACCCATGTGCCAGACACGCCAAAATGAACTGCCGGCTACACCAGAACCACTTACCGGACACTCCGGAATAACCTGCCCGGCATGCCAGAACCACCTCTCAGAAGTGCCAGAAGCACGTGCTGGACATGCCGGAACAACCTATCGGACAGAACGGAACAACCTGCCGGACACACCAAAATCACCTGCGGGCTACGCCAGAACCACTTGGAGGACTCTCCGGGAAAACCTGCCGGGCATGCTGGAACCACCTCTCAGACGTGCCTGAACCACGTGGCGGACACTCCGGAAACGCATGTCGGGCCGGCCGGAACCACCTCTCAGACGTGCCAGAACCTCATGCCGGACACCCCAGAACCACCTGCTGGACAGACCGGAAACACCTGCCGGACACGCCGGAACCACATGTTCGACTCGCTGGAACCACATTCTGGACATGGCAAAATCACCTGCCGCCTATGCCAGAACCGCTTGGCGAACACTCCGGAATCACCTGTCAGGCATGCCGGAACCACCTCTCAGACCTGCCAGAACCACATGCCAATGACACCGGAAGCACCTGCCGAGCATGCCGGAAGCACCTGCTCGACTCGCCAGAACCACCTGTCGGACACGCCAAAATCACCTGCCGGCTACGCCACAGCCAGTTGGTGAACACTCCGGAAACACCTGCCGGGCTGGCTGGAACCACCTGCCAGTCACGCCAACATCACCTGCCAGCTACGCCAGAACCACTTGGCGGAGACTCCAGAACCACCTGCTGGGCCAGCCGGAACCACCTCTCAGACGTGCCAGAACCATGTGCCTGAGATGCTGGAACCACACCCCGAACAGACCGAAACCACCTGCCAGACCCAACTGAACCACCTGCCGAGCACGCAGGAACAACCTGCTCGCCTCGCCGGAACCACCTGCCGGGCGCAGCGGAAGCACCTGCCCGGCACGCCAGAGCCACCTGCTCGCCTCGCCGGAACCACCTGCCAGGCCCAGCGGAAGCACCTGCCGAGCGCGCCGGAGCCACCTGCTCGCGTCGCCGTAACCACCTGCCCGGCGCGCCGGAGCCACCTGCTCGCCTCCCCGGAACCACCTGCCAGGCCCAGCAGAAGCACCTGCCGGGCGCGCCGGAGCCACCTGCTAGCCTCGCCGGAACCACCTGCCGGGTGCAGCGGAAGCACCTGGCGAGCGCGCCGGAGCCACCTGCTCGCCTCGCCGGAACCACCTGCCAGGCCCAGCAGAAGCACCTGCCGGGCGCGCCGGAGCCACCTGCTAGCCTCCCCGGAACCACCTGCCAGCCCCAGCAGAAGCACCTGCCGGGCGCGCCGGAGCCACCTGCTAGCCTCGCCGGAACCACCTGCCGGGTGCAGCGGAAGCACCTGCCGAGCGCGCCGGAGCCACCTGCTCGCCTCGCCGGAACCACCTGCCGGGCCCAGCGGAAGCACGTGCCAAGCACGCCGGAGCCACCTGCTCGCCTCGCCGGAACCACCTGCCGGGCCCAGCGGAAGCACCTGCCGAGCGCGCCGGAGCCACCTGCTCGCCTCGCCGGAACCACGTGCCGGGCCCTAACCCTAACCCTAACCCTAACCCTATCCCCAAACCCTAACCCTAACCCTAACCCCTAACCCTAAGCCTAACCCTAAACCCTAACCCAACCGTAACCCTAACCCTAACCCTACCCCTAACCCTAACCCCTAACCCCAAACCCTAAACCCTAACCCTAACCGTAACCCTAACCCTATCCCTAACCCTAAACTGACGGACAGGCTGGAACCAGCTGCTCAACTCGCCGGAACCACCTGCCAGACATGCCAGAACCACCTGCCGAGCACGCCGGAGCCACCTGCTGGACTCACCAGAACCACCTGCCTGACAGGCCAAAATCAACAGCTGGCTATGAGAGAACCACCTGGCAGACAATCCGCAATAACCTGCCAGGCATGCAGGAACCACCTCTCAGACGTAAGAGAACCACGTGCCGGACACGCTGGAACCACGTCCTGGACAGACTGGAACCACCTGCCGGACATGCCTGGACCACCTGCCGAGCACGCCGGAACCACCTGCTCGACTCGCAGGACCCATGTGCCAGACACGCCAAAATGAACTGCCGGCTACACCAGAACCACTTACCGGACACTCCGGAATAACCTGCCCGGCATGCCAGAACCACCTCTCAGAAGTGCCAGAAGCACGTGCTGGACATGCCGGAACAACCTATCGGACAGAACGGAACAACCTGCCGGACACACCAAAATCACCTGCGGGCTACGCCAGAACCACTTGGAGGACTCTCCGGGAAAACCTGCCGGGCATGCTGGAACCACCTCTCAGACGTGCCTGAACCACGTGGCGGACACTCCGGAAACGCATGTCGGGCCGGCCGGAACCACCTCTCAGACGTGCCAGAACCTCATGCCGGACACCCCAGAACCACCTGCTGGACAGACCGGAAACACCTGCCGGACACGCCGGAACCACATGTTCGACTCGCTGGAACCACATTCTGGACATGGCAAAATCACCTGCCGCCTATGCCAGAACCGCTTGGCGAACACTCCGGAATCACCTGTCAGGCATGCCGGAACCACCTCTCAGACCTGCCAGAACCACATGCCAATGACACCGGAAGCACCTGCCGAGCATGCCGGAAGCACCTGCTCGACTCGCCAGAACCACCTGTCGGACACGCCAAAATCACCTGCCGGCTACGCCACAGCCAGTTGGTGAACACTCCGGAAACACCTGCCGGGCTGGCTGGAACCACCTGCCAGTCACGCCAACATCACCTGCCAGCTACGCCAGAACCACTTGGCGGAGACTCCAGAAACACCTGTTGGGCCAGCCGGAACCACCTCTCAGACGTGCCAGAACCATGTGCCTGAGATGCTGGAACCACACCCCAAACAGACCGAAACCACCTGCCAGACCCAACTGAACCACCTGCCGAGCACGCAGGAACAACCTGCTCGCCTCGCCGGAACCACCTGCCGGGTGCAGCGGAAGCACCTGGCGAGCGCGCCGGAGCCACCTGCTCGCCTCGCCGGAACCACCTGCCAGGCCCAGCAGAAGCACCTGCCGGGCGCGCCGGAGCCACCTGCTAGCCTCGCCGGACCCACCTGCCGGGTGCAGCGGAAGCACCTGCCGAGCGCGCCGGAGCCACCTGCTCGCCTCGCCGGAACCACCTGCCGGGCCCAGCGGAAGCACGTGCCAAGCACGCCGGAGCCACCTGCTCGCCTCGCCGGAACCACCTGCCGGGCCCAGCGGAAGCACCTGCCGAGCGCGCCAGAGCCACCTGCTCGCCTCGCCGGAACCACGTGCCGGGCCCTAACCCTAACCCTAACCCTAACCCTATCCCCAAACCCTAACCCTAACCCTAACCCCTAACCCTAAGCCTAACCCTAAACCCTAACCCAACCGTAACCCTAACCCTAACCCTACCCCTAACCCTAACCCCTAACCCCAAACCCTAAACCCTAACCCTAACCGTAACCCTAACCCTATCCCTAACCCTAAACTGACGGACAGGCTGGAACCAGCTGCTCAACTCGCCGGAACCACCTGCCAGACATGCCAGAACCACCTGCCGAGCACGCCGGAGCCACCTGCTGGACTCACCAGAACCACCTGCCTGACAGGCCAAAATCAACAGCTGGCTATGAGAGAACCACCTGGCAGACAATCCGCAATAACCTGCCAGGCATGCAGGAACCACCTCTCAGACGTAAGAGAACCACGTGCCGGACACGCTGGAACCACGTCCTGGACAGACTGGAACCACCTGCCGGACATGCCTGGACCACCTGCCAAGCACGCCGGAACCACCTGCTCGACTCTCAGGACCCATGTGCCAGACACGCCAAAATGAACTGCCGGCTACACCAGAACCACTTACCGGACACTCCGGAATAACCTGCCCGGCATGCCAGAACCACCTCTCAGAAGTGCCAGAAGCACGTGCTGGACATGCCGGAACAACCTATCGGACAGAACGGAACAACCTGCCGGACACACCAAAATCACCTGCGGGCTACGCCAGAACCACTTGGAGGACTCTCCGGGAAAACCTGCCGGGCATGCTGGAACCACCTCTCAGACGTGCCTGAACCACGTGGCGGACACTCCGGAAACGCATGTCGGGCCGGCCGGAACCACCTCTCAGACGTGCCAGAACCTCATGCCGGACACCCCAGAACCACCTGCTGGACAGACCGGAAACACCTGCCGGACACGCCGGAACCACATGTTCGACTCGCTGGAACCACATTCTGGACATGGCAAAATCACCTGCCGCCTATGCCAGAACCGCTTGGCGAACACTCCGGAATCACCTGTCAGGCATGCCGGAACCACCTCTCAGACCTGCCAGAACCACATGCCAATGACACCGGAAGCACCTGCCGAGCATGCCGGAAGCACCTGCTCGACTCGCCAGAACCACCTGTCGGACACGCCAAAATCACCTGCCGGCTACGCCACAGCCAGTTGGTGAACACTCCGGAAACACCTGCCGGGCTGGCTGGAACCACCTGCCAGTCACGCCAACATCACCTGCCAGCTACGCCAGAACCACTTGGCGGAGACTCCAGAAACACCTGTTGGGCCAGCCGGAACCACCTCTCAGACGTGCCAGAACCATGTGCCTGAGATGCTGGAACCACACCCCAAACAGACCGAAACCACCTGCCAGACCCAACTGAACCACCTGCCGAGCACGCAGGAACAACCTGCTCGCCTCGCCGGAACCACATGCCGGGCGCAGCGGAAGCACCTGCCGAGCGCGCCGGAGCCACCTGCTCGCCTCGCCGTAACCACCTGCCCGGCGCGCCGGAGCCACCTGCTCGCCTCCCCGGAACCACCTGCCAGGCCCAGCAGAAACACCTGCCGGGCGCGCCGGAGCCACCTGCTCGCCTCGCCGGAACCACCTGCCGGGTGCAGCGGAAGCACCTGGCGAGCGCGCCGGAGCCACCTGCTCGCCTCGCCGGAACCACCTGCCGGGCCCAGCGGAAGCACGTGCCAAGCACGCCGGAGCCACCTGCTCGCCTCGCCGGAACCACCTGCCGGGCCCAGCGGAAGCACCTGCCGAGCGCGCCGGAGCCACCTGCTCGCCTCGCCGGAACCACGCGCCGGGCCCTAACCCTAACCCTAACCCTATCCCCAAACCCTAACCCTAACCCTAACCCCTAACCCTAAGCCTAACCCTAAACCCTAACCCAACCGTAACCCTAACCCTAACCCTACCCCTAACCCTAACCCCTAACCCCAAACCCTAAACCCTAACCCTAACCGTAACCCTAACCCTATCCCTAACCCTAAACTGACGGACAGGCTGGAACCAGCTGCTCAACTCGCCGGAACCACCTGCCAGACATGCCAGAACCACCTGCCGAGCACGCCGGAGCCACCTGCTGGACTCACCAGAACCACCTGCCTGACAGGCCAAAATCAACAGCTGGCTATGAGAGAACCACCTGGCAGACAATCCGCAATAACCTGCCAGGCATGCAGGAACCACCTCTCAGACGTAAGAGAACCACGTGCCGGACACGCTGGAACCACGTCCTGGACAGACTGGAACCACCTGCCGGACATGCCTGGACCACCTGCCGAGCACGCCAGAACCACCTGCTCGACTCGCAGGACCCATGTGCCAGACACGCCAAAATGAACTGCCGGCTACACCAGAACCACTTACCGGACACTCCGGAATAACCTGCCCGGCATGCCAGAACCACCTCTCAGAAGTGCCAGAAGCACGTGCTGGACATGCCGGAACAACCTATCGGACAGAACGGAACAACCTGCCGGACACACCAAAATCACCTGCGGGCTACGCCAGAACCACTTGGAGGACTCTCCGGGAAAACCTGCCGGGCATGCTGGAACCACCTCTCAGACGTGCCTGAACCACGTGGCGGACACTCCGGAAACGCATGTCGGGCCGGCCGGAACCACCTCTCAGACGTGCCAGAACCTCATGCCGGACACCCCAGAACCACCTGCTGGACAGACCGGAAACACCTGCCGGACACGCCGGAACCACATGTTCGACTCGCTGGAACCACATTCTGGACATGGCAAAATCACCTGCCGCCTATGCCAGAACCGCTTGGCGAACACTCCGGAATCACCTGTCAGGCATGCCGGAACCACCTCTCAGACCTGCCAGAACCACATGCCAATGACACCGGAAGCACCTGCCGAGCATGCCGGAAGCACCTGCTCGACTCGCCAGAACCACCTGTCGGACACGCCAAAATCACCTGCCGGCTACGCCACAGCCAGTTGGTGAACACTCCGGAAACACCTGCCGGGCTGGCTGGAACCACCTGCCAGTCACGCCAACATCACCTGCCAGCTACGCCAGAACCACTTGGCGGAGACTCCAGAAACACCTGTTGGGCCAGCCGGAACCACCTCTCAGACGTGCCAGAACCATGTGCCTGAGATGCTGGAACCACACCCCAAACAGACCGAAACCACCTGCCAGACCCAACTGAACCACCTGCCGAGCACGCAGGAACAACCTGCTCGCCTCGCCGGAACCACATGCCGGGCGCAGCGGAAGCACCTGCCGAGCGCGCCGGAGCCACCTGCTTGCCTCGCCGTAACCACCTGCCCGGCGCGCCGGAGCCACCTGCTCGCCTCCCCGGAACCACCTGCCAGGCCCAGCAGAAACACCTGCCGGGCGCGCCGGAGCCACCTGCTCGCCTCGCCGGAACCACCTGCCGGGTGCAGCGGAAGCACCTGGCGAGCGCGCCGGAGCCACCTGCTCGCCTCGCCGGAACCACCTGCCGGGCCCAGCGGAAGCACGTGCCAAGCACGCCGGAGCCACCTGCTCGCCTCGCCGGAACCACCTGCCGGGCCCAGCGGAAGCACCTGCCGAGCGCGCCGGAGCCACCTGCTCGCCTCGCCGGAACCACGCGCCGGGCCCTAACCCTAACCCTAACCCTAACCCTATCCCCAAACCCTAACCCTAACCCTAACCCCTAACCCTAAGCCTAACCCTAAACCCTAACCCAACCGTAACCCTAACCCTAACCCTACCCCTAACCCTAACCCCTAACCCCAAACCCTAAACCCTAACCCTAACCGTAACCCTAACCCTATCCCTAACCCTAACCTGACGGACAGGCTGGAACCAGCTGCTCAACTCGCCGGAACCACCTGCCAGACATGCCAGAACCACCTGCCGAGCACGCCGGAGCCACCTGCTGGACTCACCAGAACCACCTGCCTGACAGGCCAAAATCAACAGCTGGCTATGAGAGAACCACCTGGCAGACAATCCGCAATAACCTGCCAGGCATGCAGGAACCACCTCTCAGACGTAAGAGAACCACGTGCCGGACACGCTGGAACCACGTCCTGGACAGACTGGAACCACCTGCCGGACATGCCTGGACCACCTGCCGAGCACGCCGGAACCACCTGCTCGACTCGCAGGACCCATGTGCCAGACACGCCAAAATGAACTGCCGGCTACACCAGAACCACTTACCGGACACTCCGGAATAACCTGCCCGGCATGCCAGAACCACCTCTCAGAAGTGCCAGAAGCACGTGCTGGACATGCCGGAACAACCTATCGGACAGAACGGAACAACCTGCCGGACACACCAAAATCACCTGCGGGCTACGCCAGAACCACTTGGAGGACTCTCCGGGAAAACCTGCAGGGCATGCTGGAACCACCTCTCAGACGTGCCTGAACCACGTGGCGGACACTCCGGAAACGCATGTCGGGCCGGCCGGAACCACCTCTCAGACGTGCCAGAACCTCATGCCGGACACCCCAGAACCACCTGCTGGACAGACCGGAAACACCTGCCGGACACGCCGGAACCACATGTTCGACTCGCTGGAACCACATTCTGGACATGGCAAAATCACCTGCCGCCTATGCCAGAACCGCTTGGCGAACACTCCGGAATCACCTGTCAGGCATGCCGGAACCACCTCTCAGACCTGCCAGAACCACATGCCAATGACACCGGAAGCACCTGCCGAGCATGCCGGAAGCACCTGCTCGACTCGCCAGAACCACCTGTCGGACACGCCAAAATCACCTGCCGGCTACGCCACAGCCAGTTGGTGAACACTCCGGAAACACCTGCCGGGCTGGCTGGAACCACCTGCCAGTCACGCCAACATCACCTGCCAGCTACGCCAGAACCACTTGGCGGAGACTCCAGAAACACCTGTTGGGCCAGCCGGAACCACCTCTCAGACGTGCCAGAACCATGTGCCTGAGATGCTGGAACCACACCCCAAACAGACCGAAACCACCTGCCAGACCCAACTGAACCACCTGCCGAGCACGCAGGAACAACCTGCTCGCCTCGCCGGAACCACATGCCGGGCGCAGCGGAAGCACCTGCCGAGCGCGCCGGAGCCACCTGCTCGCCTCGCCGTAACCACCTGCCCGGCGCGCCGGAGCCACCTGCTCGCCTCCCCGGAACCACCTGCCAGGCCCAGCAGAAACACCTGCCGGGCGCGCCGGAGCCACCTGCTCGCCTCGCCGGAACCACCTGCCGGGTGCAGCGGAAGCACCTGGCGAGCGGGCCGGAGCCACCTGCTCGCCTCGCCGGAACCACCTGCCGGGCCCAGCGGAAGCACGTGCCAAGCACGCCGGAGCCACCTGCTCGCCTCGCCGGAACCACCTGCCGGGCCCAGCGGAAGCACCTGCCGAGCGCGCCGGAGCCACCTGCTCGCCTCGCCGGAACCACGCGCCGGGCCCTAACCCTAACCCTAACCCTAACCCTATCCCCAAACCCTAACCCTAACCCTAACCCCTAACCCTAAGCCTAACCCTAAACCCTAACCCAACCGTAACCCTAACCCTAACCCTACCCCTAACCCTAACCCCTAACCCCACACCCTAAACCCTAACCCTAACCGTAACCCTAACCCTATCCCTAACCCTAACCTGACGGACAGGCTGGAACCAGCTGCTCAACTCGCCGGAACCACCTGCCAGACATGCCAGAACCACCTGCCGAGCACGCCGGAGCCACCTGCTGGACTCACCAGAACCACCTGCCTGACAGGCCAAAATCAACAGCTGGCTATGAGAGAACCACCTGGCAGACAATCCGCAATAACCTGCCAGGCATGCAGGAACCACCTCTCAGACGTAAGAGAACCACGTGCCGGACACGCTGGAACCACGTCCTGGACAGACTGGAACCACCTGCCGGACATGCCTGGACCACCTGCCGAGCACGCCGGAACCACCTGCTCGACTCGCAGGACCCATGTGCCAGACACGCCAAAATGAACTGCCGCTACACCAGAACCACTTACCGGACACTCCGGAATAACCTGCCCGGCATGCCAGAACCACCTCTCAGAAGTGCCAGAAGCACGTGCTGGACATGCCGGAACAACCTATCGGACAGAACGGAACAACCTGCCGGACACACCAAAATCACCTGCGGGCTACGCCAGAACCACTTGGAGGACTCTCCGGGAAAACCTGCCGGGCATGCTGGAACCACCTCTCAGACGTGCCTGAACCACGTGGCGGACACTCCGGAAACGCATGTCGGGCCGGCCGGAACCACCTCTCAGACGTGCCAGAACCTCATGCCGGACACCCCAGAACCACCTGCTGGACAGACCGGAAACACCTGCCGGACACGCCGGAACCACATGTTCGACTCGCTGGAACCACATTCTGGACATGGCAAAATCACCTGCCGCCTATGCCAGAACCGCTTGGCGAACACTCCGGAATCACCTGTCAGGCATGCCGGAACCACCTCTCAGACCTGCCAGAACCACATGCCAATGACACCGGAAGCACCTGCCGAGCATGCCGGAAGCACCTGCTCGACTCGCCAGAACCACCTGTCGGACACGCCAAAATCACCTGCCGGCTACGCCACAGCCAGTTGGTGAACACTCCGGAAACACCTGCCGGGCTGGCTGGAACCACCTGCCAGCTACGCCAGAACCACTTGGCGGAGACTCCAGAAACACCTGTTGGGCCAGCCGGAACCACCTCTCAGACGTGCCAGAACCATGTGCCTGAGATGCTGGAACCACACCCCGAACAGACCGAAACCACCTGCCAGACCCAACTGAACCACCTGCCGAGCACGCAGGAACAACCTGCTCGCCTCGCCGGAACCACCTGCCGGGCGCAGCGGAAGCACCTGCCGAGCGCGCCGGAGCCACCTGCTCGCCTCGCCGGAACCACCTGCCGGGCCCAGCGGAAGCACGTGCCGAGCGCGCCGGAGCCACCTGCTCGCCTCGCCGGAACCACCTGCCGGGCCCAGCGGAAGCACCTGCCGAGCGCGCCGGAGCCACCTGCTCGCCTCGCCGGAACCACGTGCCGGGCCCTAACCCTAACCCTAACCCTAACCCTATCCCCAAACCCTAACCCTAACCCTAACCCCTAACCCTAAGCCTAACCCTAAACCCTAACCCAACCGTAACCCTAACCCTAACCCTACCCCTAACCCTAACCCCTAAACCCAAACCCTAAACCCTAACCCTAACCGTAACCCTAACCCTATCCCTAACCCTAACCTGACGGACAGGCTGGAACCAGCTGCTCAACTCGCCGGAACCACCTGCCAGACATGCCAGAACCACCTGCCGAGCACGCCGGAGCCACCTGCTGGACTCACCAGAACCACCCGCCTGACAGGCCAAAATCAACAGCTGGCTATGAGAGAACCACCTGGCAGACAATCCGCAATAACCTGCCAGGCATGCAGGAACCACCTCTCAGACGTAAGAGAACCACGTGCCGGACACGCTGGAACCACGTCCTGGACAGACTGGAACCACCTGCCGGACATGCCTGGACCACCTGCCGAGCACGCCAGAACCACCTGCTCGACTCGCAGGACCCATGTGCCAGACACGCCAAAATGAACTGCCGGCTACACCAGAACCACTTACCGGACACTCCGGAATAACCTGCCCGGCATGCCAGAACCACCTCTCAGAAGTGCCAGAAGCACGTGCTGGACATGCCGGAACAACCTATCGGACAGAACGGAACAACCTGCCGGACACACCAAAATCACCTGCGGGCTACGCCAGAACCACTTGGAGGACTCTCCGGGAAAACCTGCCGGGCATGCTGGAACCACCTCTCAGACGAGCCTGAACCACGTGGCGGACACTCCGGAAACGCATGTCGGGCCGGCCGGAACCACCTCTCAGACGTGCCAGAACCTCATGCCGGACACCCCAGAACCACCTGCTGGACAGACCGGAAACACCTGCCGGACACGCCGGAACCACATGTTCGACTCGCGGGAACCACATTCTGGACATGGCAAAATCACCTGCCGCCTATGCCAGAACCGCTTGGCGAACACTCCGGAATCACCTGTCAGGCATGCCGGAACCACCTCTCAGACCTGCCAGAACCACATGCCAATGACACCGGAAGCACCTGCCGAGCATGCCGGAAGCACCTGCTCGACTCGCCAGAACCACCTGTCGGACACGCCAAAATCACCTGCCGGCTACGCCACAGCCAGTTGGTGAACACTCCGGAAACACCTGCCGGGCTGGCTGGAACCACCTGCCAGTCACGCCAACATCACCTGCCAGCTACCCCAGAACCACTTGGCGGAGACTCCAGAAACACCTGTTGGGACAGCCGGAACCACCTCTCAGACGTGCCAGAACCATGTGCCTGAGATGCTGGAACCACAACCCGAACAGACCGAAACCACCTGCCAGACCCAACTGAACCACCTGCCGAGCACGCAGGAACAACCTGCTCGCCTCGCCGGAACCACCTGCCGGGCGCAGCGGAAGCACCTGCCGAGCGCGCCGGAGCCACCTGCTCGCCTCGCCGGAACCACCTGCCGGGCCCTGCGGAAGCACGTGCCGAGCGCGCCGGAGCCACCTGCTCGCCTCGCCGGAACCACCTGCCGGGCCCAGCGGAAGCACCTGCCGAGCGCGCCGGAGCCACCTGCTCGCCTCGCCGGAACCACGTGCCGGGCCCTAACCCTAACCCTAACCCTAACCATATCCCCAAACCCTAACCCTAACCCTAACCCCTAACCCTAAGCCTAACCCTAAACCCTAACCCAACCGTAACCCTAACCCTAACCCTACCCCTAACCCTAACCCCTAACCCCAAACCCTAAACCCTAACCCTAACCGTAACCCTAACCCTATCCCTAACCCTAACCTGAAGGACAGCCTGGAACCAGCTGCTCAACTCGCCGGAACCACCTGCCAGACATGCCAGAACCACCTGCCGAGCACGCCGGAGCCACCTGCTGGACTCACCAGAACCACCCGCCTGACAGGCCAAAATCAACAGCTGGCTATGAGAGAACCACCTGGCAGACAATCCGCAATAACCTGCCAGGCATGCAGGAACCACCTCTCAGACGTAAGAGAACCACGTGCCGGACACGCTGGAACCACGTCCTGGACAGACTGGAACCACCTGCCGGACATGCCTGGACCACCTGCCGAGCACGCCAGAACCACCTGCTCGACTCGCAGGACCCATGTGCCAGACACGCCAAAATGAACTGCCGGCTACACCAGAACCACTTACCGGACACTCCGGAATAACCTGCCCGGCATGCCAGAACCACCTCTCAGAAGTGCCAGAAGCACGTGCTGGACATGCCGGAACAACCTATCGGACAGAACGGAACAACCTGCCGGACACACCAAAATCACCTGCGGGCTACGCCAGAACCACTTGGAGGACTCTCCGGGAAAACCTGCCGGGCATGCTGGAACCACCTCTCAGACGTGCCTGAACCACGTGGCGGACACTCCGGAAACGCATGTCGGGCCGGCCGGAACCACCTCTCAGACGTGCCAGAACCTCATGCCGGACACCCCAGAACCACCTGCTGGACAGACCGGAAACACCTGCCGGACACGCCGGAACCACATGTTCGACTCGCGGGAACCACATTCTGGACATGGCAAAATCACCTGCCGCCTATGCCAGAACCGCTTGGCGAACACTCCGGAATCACCTGTCAGGCATGCCGGAACCACCTCTCAGACCTGCCAGAACCACATGCCAATGACACCGGAAGCACCTGCCGAGCATGCCGGAAGCACCTGCTCGACTCGCCAGAACCACCTGTCGGACACGCCAAAATCACCTGCCGGCTACGCCACAGCCAGTTGGTGAACACTCCGGAAACACCTGCCGGGCTGGCTGGAACCACCTGCCAGTCACGCCAACATCACCTGCCAGCTACCCCAGAACCACTTGGCGGAGACTCCAGAAACACCTGTTGGGACAGCCGGAACCACCTCTCAGACGTGCCAGAACCATGTGCCTGAGATGCTGGAACCACAACCCGAACAGACCGAAACCACCTGCCAGACCCAACTGAACCACCTGCCGAGCACGCAGGAACAACCTGCTCGCCTCGCCGGAACCACCTGCCGGGCGCAGCGGAAGCACCTGCCGAGCGCGCCGGAGCCACCTGCTCGCCTCGCCGGAACCACCTGCCGGGCCCTGCGGAAGCACGTGCCGAGCGCGCCGGAGCCACCTGCTCGCCTCGCCGGAACCACCTGCCGGGCCCAGCGGAAGCACCTGCCGAGCGCGCCGGAGCCACCTGCTCGCCTCGCCGGAACCACGTGCCGGGCCCTAACCCTAACCCTAACCCTAACCATATCCCCAAACCCTAACCCTAACCCTAACCCCTAACCCTAAGCCTAACCCTAAACCCTAACCCAACCGTAACCCTAACCCTAACCCTACCCCTAACCCTAACCCCTAACCCCAAACCCTAAACCCTAACCCTAACCGTAACCCTAACCCTATCCCTAACCCTAACCTGAAGGACAGCCTGGAACCAGCTGCTCAACTCGCCGGAACCACCTGCCAGACATGCCAGAACCACCTGCCGAGCACGCCGGAGCCACCTGCTGGACTCACCAGAACCACCCGCCTGACAGGCCAAAATCAACAGCTGGCTATGAGAGAACCACCTGGCAGACAATCCGCAATAACCTGCCAGGCATGCAGGAACCACCTCTCAGACGTAAGAGAACCACGTGCCGGACACGCTGGAACCACGTCCTGGACAGACTGGAACCACCTGCCGGACATGCCTGGACCACCTGCCGAGCACGCCGGAACCACCTGCTCGACTCGCAGGACCCATGTGCCAGACACGCCAAAATGAACTGCCGGCTACACCAGAACCACTTACCGGACACTCCGGAATAACCTGCCCGGCATGCCAGAACCACCTCTCAGAAGTGCCAGAAGCACGTGCTGGACATGCCGGAACAACCTATCGGACAGAACGGAACAACCTGCCGGACACACCAAAATCACCTGCGGGCTACGCCAGAACCACTTGGAGGACTCTCCGGGAAAACCTGCCGGGCATGCTGGAACCACCTCTCAGACGTGCCTGAACCACGTGGCGGACACTCCGCAAACGCATGTCGGGCCGGCCGGAACCACCTCTCAGACGTGCCAGAACCTCATGCCGGACACCCCAGAACCACCTGCTGGACAGACCGGAAACACCTGCCGGACACGCCGGAACCACATGTTCGACTCGCTGGAACCACATTCTGGACATGGCAAAATCACCTGCCGCCTATGCCAGAACCGCTTGGCGAACACTCCGGAATCACCTGTCAGGCATGCCGGAACCACCTCTCAGACCTGCCAGAACCACATGCCAATGACACCGGAAGCACCTGCCGAGCATGCCGGAAGCACCTGCTCGACTCGCCAGAACCACCTGTCGGACACGCCAAAATCACCTGCCGGCTACGCCACAGCCAGTTGGTGAACACTCCGGAAACACCTGCCGGGCTGGCTGGAACCACCTGCCAGCTACGCCAGAACCACTTGGCGGAGACTCCAGAAACACCTGTTGGGCCAGCCGGAACCACCTCTCAGACGTGCCAGAACCATGTGCCTGAGATGCTGGAACCACACCCCGAACAGACCGAAACCACCTGCCAGACCCAACTGAACCACCTGCCGAGCACGCAGGAACAACCTGCTCGCCTCGCCGGAACCACCTGCCGGGCGCAGCGGAAGCACCTGCCGAGCGCGCCGGAGCCACCTGCTCGCCTCGCCGGAACCACCTGCCGGGCCCAGCGGAAGCACGTGCCGAGCGCGCCGGAGCCACCTGCTCGCCTCGCCGGAACCACCTGCCGGGCGCAGCGGAAGCACCTGCCGAGCGCGCCGGAGCCACCTGCTCGCCTCGCCGGAACCACGTGCCGGGCCCTAACCCTAACCCTAACCCTAACCCTATCCCCAAACCCTAACCCTAACCCTAACCCCTAACCCTAAGCCTAACCCTAAACCCTAACCCAACCGTAACCCTAACCCTAACCCTACCCCTAACCCTAACCCCTAAACCCAAACCCTAAACCCTAACCCTAACCGTAACCCTAACCCTATCCCTAACCCTAACCTGACGGACAGGCTGGAACCAGCTGCTCAACTCGCCGGAACCACCTGCCAGACATGCCAGAACCACCTGCCGAGCACGCCGGAGCCACCTGCTGGACTCACCAGAACCACCCGCCTGACAGGCCAAAATCAACAGCTGGCTATGAGAGAACCACCTGGCAGACAATCCGCAATAACCTGCCAGGCATGCAGGAACCACCTCTCAGACGTAAGAGAACCACGTGCCGGACACGCTGGAACCACGTCCTGGACAGACTGGAACCACCTGCCGGACATGCCTGGACCACCTGCCGAGCACGCCGGAACCACCTGCTCGACTCGCAGGACCCATGTGCCAGACACGCCAAAATGAACTGCCGGCTACACCAGAACCACTTACCGGACACTCCGGAATAACCTGCCCGGCATGCCAGAACCACCTCTCAGAAGTGCCAGAAGCACGTGCTGAACATGCCGGAACAACCTTTCGGACAGAACGGAACAACCTGCCGGACACACCAAAATCACCTGCGGGCTACGCCAGAACCACTTGGAGGACTCTCCGGGAAAACCTGCCGGGCATGCTGGAACCACCTCTCAGACGTGCCTGAACCACGTGGCGGACACTCCGCAAACGCATGTCGGGCCGGCCGGAACCACCTCTCAGACGTGCCAGAACCTCATGCCGGACACCCCAGAACCACCTGCTGGACAGACCGGAAACACCTGCCGGACACGCCGGAACCACATGTTCGACTCGCTGGAACCACATTCTGGACATGGCAAAATCACCTGCCGCCTATGCCAGAACCGCTTGGCGAACACTCCGGAATCACCTGTCAGGCATGCCGGAACCACCTCTCAGACCTGCCAGAACCACATGCCAATGACACCGGAAGCACCTGCCGAGCATGCCGGAAGCACCTGCTCGACTCGCCAGAACCACCTGTCGGACACGCCAAAATCACCTGCCGGCTACGCCACAGCCAGTTGGTGAACACTCCGGAAACACCTGCCGGGCTGGCTGGAACCACCTGCCAGCTACGCCAGAACCACTTGGCGGAGACTCCAGAAACACCTGTTGGGCCAGCCGGAACCACCTCTCAGACGTGCCAGAACCATGTGCCTGAGATGCTGGAACCACACCCCGAACAGACCGAAACCACCTGCCAGACCCAACTGAACCACCTGCCGAGCACGCAGGAACAACCTGCTCGCCTCGCCGGAACCACCTGCCGGGCGCAGCGGAAGCACCTGCCGAGCGCGCCGGAGCCACCTGCTCGCCTCGCCGGAACCACCTGCCGGGCCCAGCGGAAGCACGTGCCGAGCGCGCCGGAGCCACCTGCTCGCCTCGCCGGAACCACCTGCCGGGCGCAGCGGAAGCACCTGCCGAGCGCGCCGGAGCCACCTGCTCGCCTCGCCGGAACCACGTGCCGGGCCCTAACCCTAACCCTAACCCTAACCCTATCCCCAAACCCTAACCCTAACCCTAACCCCTAACCCTAAGCCTAACCCTAAACCCTAACCCAACCGTAACCCTAACCCTAACCCTACCCCTAACCCTAACCCCTAAACCCAAACCCTAAACCCTAACCATAACCGTAACCCTAACCCTATCCCTAACCCTAACCTGACGGACAGGCTGGAACCAGCTGCTCAACTCGCCGGAACCACCTGCCAGACATGCCAGAACCACCTGCCGAGCACGCCGGAGCCACCTGCTGGACTCACCAGAACCACCCGCCTGACAGGCCAAAATCAACAGCTGGCTATGAGAGAACCACCTGGCAGACAATCCGCAATAACCTGCCAGGCATGCAGGAACCACCTCTCAGACGTAAGAGAACCACGTGCCGGACACGCTGGAACCACGTCCTGGACAGACTGGAACCACCTGCCGGACATGCCTGGACCACCTGCCGAGCACGCCGGAACCACCTGCTCGACTCGCAGGACCCATGTGCCAGACACGCCAAAATGAACTGCCGGCTACACCAGAACCACTTACCGGACACTCCGGAATAACCTGCCCGGCATGCCAGAACCACCTCTCAGAAGTGCCAGAAGCACGTGCTGGACATGCCGGAACAACCTATCGGACAGAACGGAACAACCTGCCGGACACACCAAAATCACCTGCGGGCTACGCCAGAACCACTTGGAGGACTCTCCGGGAAAACCTGCCGGGCATGCTGGAACCACCTCTCAGACGTGCCTGAACCACGTGGCGGACACTCCGCAAACGCATGTCGGGCCGGCCGGAACCACCTCTCAGACGTGCCAGAACCTCATGCCGGACACCCCAGAACCACCTGCTGGACAGACCGGAAACACCTGCCGGACACGCCGGAACCACATGTTCGACTCGCTGGAACCACATTCTGGACATGGCAAAATCACCTGCCGCCTATGCCAGAACCGCTTGGCGAACACTCCGGAATCACCTGTCAGGCATGCCGGAACCACCTCTCAGACCTGCCAGAACCACATGCCAATGACACCGGAAGCACCTGCCGAGCATGCCGGAAGCACCTGCTCGACTCGCCAGAACCACCTGTCGGACACGCCAAAATCACCTGCCGGCTACGCCACAGCCAGTTGGTGAACACTCCGGAAACACCTGCCGGGCTGGCTGGAACCACCTGCCAGCTACGCCAGAACCACTTGGCGGAGACTCCAGAAACACCTGTTGGGCCAGCCGGAACCACCTCTCAGACGTGCCAGAACCATGTGCCTGAGATGCTGGAACCACACACCGAACAGACCGAAACCACCTGCCAGACCCAACTGAACCACCTGCCGAGCACGCAGGAACAACCTGCTCGCCTCGCCGGAACCACCTGCCGGGCGCAGCGGAAGCACCTGCCGAGCGCGCCGGAGCCACCTGCTCGCCTCGCCGGAACCACCTGCCGGGCCCAGCGGAAGCACGTGCCGAGCGCGCCGGAGCCACCTGCTCGCCTCGCCGGAACCACCTGCCGGGCCCAGCGGAAGCACCTGCCGAGCGCGCCGGAGCCACCTGCTCGCCTCGCCGGAACCACGTGCCGGGCCCTAACCCTAACCCTAACCCTAACCCTATCCCCAAACCCTAACCCTAACCCTAACCCCTAACCCTAAGCCTAACCCTAAACCCTAACCCAACCGTAACCCTAACCCTAACCCTACCCCTAACCCTAACCCCTAACCCCAAACCCTAAACCCTAACCCTAACCGTAACCCTAACCCTATCCCTAACCCTAACCTGACGGACAGGCTGGAACCAGCTGCTCAACTCGCCGGAACCACCTGCCAGACATGCCAGAACCACCTGCCGAGCACGCCGGAGCCACCTGCTGGACTCACCAGAACCACCCGCCTGACAGGCCAAAATCAACAGCTGGCTATGAGAGAACCACCTGGCAGACAATCCGCAATAACCTGCCAGGCATGCAGGAACCACCTCTCAGACGTAAGAGAACCACGTGCCGGACACGCTGGAACCACGTCCTGGACAGACTGGAACCACCTGCCGGACATGCCTGGACCACCTGCCGAGCACGCCGGAACCACCTGCTCGACTCGCAGGACCCATGTGCCAGACACGCCAAAATGAACTGCCGGCTACACCAGAACCACTTACCGGACACTCCGGAATAACCTGCCCGGCATGCCAGAACCACCTCTCAGAAGTGCCAGAAGCACGTGCTGGACATGCCGGAACAACCTATCGGACAGAACGGAACAACCTGCCGGACACACCAAAATCACCTGCGGGCTACGCCAGAACCACTTGGAGGACTCTCCGGGAAAACCTGCCGGGCATGCTGGAACCACCTCTCAGACGTGCCTGAACCACGTGGCGGACACTCCGCAAACGCATGTCGGGCCGGCCGGAACCACCTCTCAGACGTGCCAGAACCTCATGCCGGACACCCCAGAACCACCTGCTGGACAGACCGGAAACACCTGCCGGACACGCCGGAACCACATGTTCGACTCGCTGGAACCACATTCTGGACATGGCAAAATCACCTGCCGCCTATGCCAGAACCGCTTGGCGAACACTCCGGAATCACCTGTCAGGCATGCCGGAACCACCTCTCAGACCTGCCAGAACCACATGCCAATGACACCGGAAGCACCTGCCGAGCATGCCGGAAGCACCTGCTCGACTCGCCAGAACCACCTGTCGGACACGCCAAAATCACCTGCCGGCTACGCCACAGCCAGTTGGTGAACACTCCGGAAACACCTGCCGGGCTGGCTGGAACCACCTGCCAGCTACGCCAGAACCACTTGGCGGAGACTCCAGAAACACCTGTTGGGCCAGCCGGAACCACCTCTCAGACGTGCCAGAACCATGTGCCTGAGATGCTGGAACCACACCCCGAACAGACCGAAACCACCTGCCAGACCCAACTGAACCACCTGCCGAGCACGCAGGAACAACCTGCTCGCCTCGCCGGAACCACCTGCCGGGCGCAGCGGAAGCACCTGCCGAGCGCGCCGGAGCCACCTGCTCGCCTCGCCGGAACCACCTGCCGGGCCCAGCGGAAGCACGTGCCGAGCGCGCCGGAGCCACCTGCTCGCCTCGCCGGAACCACCTGCCGGGCGCAGCGGAAGCACCTGCCGAGCGCGCCGGAGCCACCTGCTCGCCTCGCCGGAACCACGTGCCGGGCCCTAACCCTAACCCTAACCCTAACCCTATCCCCAAACCCTAACCCTAACCCTAACCCCTAACCCTAAGCCTAACCCTAAACCCTAACCCAACCGTAACCCTAACCCTAACCCTACCCCTAACCCTAACCCCTAACCCCAAACCCTAAACCCTAACCCTAACCGTAACCCTAACCCTATCCCTAACCCTAACCTGACGGACAGGCTGGAACCAGCTGCTCAACTCGCCGGAACCACCTGCCAGACATGCCAGAACCACCTGCCGAGCACGCCGGAGCCACCTGCTGGACTCACCAGAACCACCCGCCTGACAGGCCAAAATCAACAGCTGGCTATGAGAGAACCACCTGGCAGACAATCCGCAATAACCTGCCAGGCATGCAGGAACCACCTCTCAGACGTAAGAGAACCACGTGCCGGACACGCTGGAACCACGTCCTGGACAGACTGGAACCACCTGCCGGACATGCCTGGACCACCTGCCGAGCACGCCGGAACCACCTGCTCGACTCGCAGGACCCATGTGCCAGACACGCCAAAATGAACTGCCGGCTACACCAGAACCACTTACCGGACACTCCGGAATAACCTGCCCGGCATGCCAGAACCACCTCTCAGAAGTGCCAGAAGCACGTGCTGGACATGCCGGAACAACCTATCGGACAGAACGGAACAACCTGCCGGACACACCAAAATCACCTGCGGGCTACGCCAGAACCACTTGGAGGACTCTCCGGGAAAACCTGCCGGGCATGCTGGAACCACCTCTCAGACGTGCCTGAACCACGTGGCGGACACTCCGCAAACGCATGTCGGGCCGGCCGGAACCACCTCTCAGACGTGCCAGAACCTCATGCCGGACACCCCAGAACCACCTGCTGGACAGACCGGAAACACCTGCCGGACACGCCGGAACCACATGTTCGACTCGCTGGAACCACATTCTGGACATGGCAAAATCACCTGCCGCCTATGCCAGAACCGCTTGGCGAACACTCCGGAATCACCTGTCAGGCATGCCGGAACCACCTCTCAGACCTGCCAGAACCACATGCCAATGACACCGGAAGCACCTGCCGAGCATGCCGGAAGCACCTGCTCGACTCGCCAGAACCACCTGTCGGACACGCCAAAATCACCTGCCGGCTACGCCACAGCCAGTTGGTGAACACTCCGGAAACACCTGCCGGGCTGGCTGGAACCACCTGCCAGCTACGCCAGAACCACTTGGCGGAGACTCCAGAAACACCTGTTGGGCCAGCCGGAACCACCTCTCAGACGTGCCAGAACCATGTGCCTGAGATGCTGGAACCACACCCCGAACAGACCGAAACCACCTGCCAGACCCAACTGAACCACCTGCCGAGCACGCAGGAACAACCTGCTCGCCTCGCCGGAACCACCTGCCGGGCGCAGCGGAAGCACCTGCCGAGCGCGCCGGAGCCACCTGCTCGCCTCGCCGGAACCACCTGCCGGGCCCAGCGGAAGCACGTGCCGAACGCGCCGGAGCCACCTGCTCGCCTCGCCGGAACCACCTGCCGGGCCCAGCGGAAGCACCTGCCGAGCGCGCCGGAGCCACCTGCTCGCCTCGCCGGAACCACGTGCCGGGCCCTAACCCTAACCCTAACCCTAACCCTATCCCCAAACCCTAACCCTAACCCTAACCCCTAACCCTAAGCCTAACCCTAAACCCTAACCCAACCGTAACCCTAACCCTAACCCTACCCCTAACCCTAACCCCTAACCCCAAACCCTAAACCCTAACCCTAACCGTAACCCTAACCCTATCCCTAACCCTAACCTGACGGACAGGCTGGAACCAGCTGCTCAACTCGCCGGAACCACCTGCCAGACATGCCAGAACCACCTGCCGAGCACGCCGGAGCCACCTGCTGGACTCACCAGAACCACCCGCCTGACAGGCCAAAATCAACAGCTGGCTATGAGAGAACCACCTGGCAGACAATCCGCAATAACCTGCCAGGCATGCAGGAACCACCTCTCAGACGTAAGAGAACCACGTGCCGGACACGCTGGAACCACGTCCTGGACAGACTGGAACCACCTGCCGGACATGCCTGGACCACCTGCCGAGCACGCCGGAACCACCTGCTCGACTCGCAGGACCCATGTGCCAGACACGCCAAAATGAACTGCCGGCTACACCAGAACCACTTACCGGACACTCCGGAATAACCTGCCCGGCATGCCAGAACCACCTCTCAGAAGTGCCAGAAGCACGTGCTGGACATGCCGGAACAACCTATCGGACAGAACGGAACAACCTGCCGGACACACCAAAATCACCTGCGGGCTACGCCAGAACCACTTGGAGGACTCTCCGGGAAAACCTGCCGGGCATGCTGGAACCACCTCTCAGACGTGCCTGAACCACGTGGCGGACACTCCGCAAACGCATGTCGGGCCGGCCGGAACCACCTCTCAGACGTGCCAGAACCTCATGCCGGACACCCCAGAACCACCTGCTGGACAGACCGGAAACACCTGCCGGACACGCCGGAACCACATGTTCGACTCGCTGGAACCACATTCTGGACATGGCAAAATCACCTGCCGCCTATGCCAGAACCGCTTGGCGAACACTCCGGAATCACCTGTCAGGCATGCCGGAACCACCTCTCAGACCTGCCAGAACCACATGCCAATGACACCGGAAGCACCTGCCGAGCATGCCGGAAGCACCTGCTCGACTCGCCAGAACCACCTGTCGGACACGCCAAAATCACCTGCCGGCTACGCCACAGCCAGTTGGTGAACACTCCGGAAACACCTGCCGGGCTGGCTGGAACCACCTGCCAGCTACGCCAGAACCACTTGGCGGAGACTCCAGAAACACCTGTTGGGCCAGCCGGAACCACCTCTCAGACGTGCCAGAACCATGTGCCTGAGATGCTGGAACCACACCCCGAAAAGACCGAAACCACCTGCCAGACCCAACTGAACCACGTGCCGAGCACGCAGGAACAACCTGCTCGCCTCGCCGGAACCACCTGCCGGGCGCAGCGGAAGCACCTGCCGAGCGCGCCGGAGCCACCTGCTCGCCTCACCGGAACCACCTGCCGGGCGCAGCGGAAGCACCTGCCGAGCGCGCCGGAGCCACCTGCTCGCCTCGCCGGAACCACCTGCCGGGCCCAGCGGAAGCACGTGCCGAGCGCGCCGGAGCCACCTGCTCGCCTCGCCGGAACCACCTGCCGGGCCCAGCGGAAGCACCTGCCGAGCGCGCCGGAGCCACCTGCTCGCCTCGCCGGAACCACGTGCCGGGCCCTCTCCCTAACCCTAACCCTAACCCTATCCCCAAACCCTAACCCTAACCCTAACCCCTAACCCTAAGCCTAACCCTACACCCTAACCCAAGCGTAACCCTAACCCTAACCCTACCCCTAACCCTAACCCCTAACCCCAAACCCTAAACCCTAACCCTAACCGTAACCCTAACCCTATCCCCAAACCCTAACCCTAACCCTAACCCCTAACCCTAAGCCTAACCCTAAACCCTAACCCAACCGTAACCCTAACCCTAACCCTACCCCTAACCCTAACCCCTAACCCCAAACCCTAAACCCTAACCCTAACCGTAACCCTAACCCTATCCCTAACCCTAACCTGACGGACAGGCTGGAACCAGCTGCTCAACTCGCCGGAACCACCTGCCAGACATGCCAGAACCACCTGCCGAGCACGCCGGAGCCACCTGCTGGACTCACCAGAACCACCCGCCTGACAGGCCAAAATCAACAGCTGGCTATGAGAGAACCACCTGGCAGACAATCCGCAATAACCTGCCAGGCATGCAGGAACCACCTCTCAGACGTAAGAGAACCACGTGCCGGACACGCTGGAACCACGTCCTGGACAGACTGGAACCACCTGCCGGACATGCCTGGACCACCTGCCGAGCACGCCGGAACCACCTGCTCGACTCGCAGGACCCATGTGCCAGACACGCCAAAATGAACTGCCGGCTACACCAGAACCACTTACCGGACACTCCGGAATAACCTGCCCGGCATGCCAGAACCACCTCTCAGAAGTGCCAGAAGCACGTGCTGGACATGCCGGAACAACCTATCGGACAGAACGGAACAACCTGCCGGACACACCAAAATCACCTGCGGGCTACGCCAGAACCACTTGGAGGACTCTCCGGGAAAACCTGCCGGGCATGCTGGAACCACCTCTCAGACGTGCCTGAACCACGTGGCGGACACTCCGCAAACGCATGTCGGGCCGGCCGGAACCACCTCTCAGACGTGCCAGAACCTCATGCCGGACACCCCAGAACCACCTGCTGGACAGACCGGAAACACCTGCCGGACACGCCGGAACCACATGTTCGACTCGCTGGAACCACATTCTGGACATGGCAAAATCACCTGCCGCCTATGCCAGAACCGCTTGGCGAACACTCCGGAATCACCTGTCAGGCATGCCGGAACAACCTCTCAGACCTGCCAGAACCACATGCCAATGACACCGGAAGCACCTGCCGAGCATGCCGGAAGCACCTGCTCGACTCGCCAGAACCACCTGTCGGACACGCCAAAATCACCTGCCGGCTACGCCACAGCCAGTTGGTGAACACTCCGGAAACACCTGCCGGGCTGGCTGGAACCACCTGCCAGCTACGCCAGAACCACTTGGCGGAGACTCCAGAAACACCTGTTGGGCCAGCCGGAACCACCTCTCAGACGTGCCAGAACCATGTGCCTGAGATGCTGGAACCACACCCCGAACAGACCGAAACCACCTGCCAGACCCAACTGAACCACGTGCCGAGCACGCAGGAACAACCTGCTCGCCTCGCCGGAACCACCTGCCGGGCGCAGCGGAAGCACCTGCCGAGCGCGCCGGAGCCACCTGCTCGCCTCGCCGGAACCACCTGCCGGGCCCAGCGGAAGCACGTGCCGAGCGCGCCGGAGCCACCTGCTCGCCTCGCCGGAACCACCTGCCGGGCCCAGCGGAAGCACCTGCCGAGCGCGCCGGAGCCACCTGCTCGCCTCGCCGGAACCACGTGCCGGGCCCTAACCCTAACCCTAACCCTAACCCTATCCCCAAACCCTAACCCTAACCCTAACCCCTAACCCTAAGCCCTAACCCAACCGTAACCCTAACCCTAACCCTACCCCTAACCCTAACCCCTAACCCCAAACCCTAAACCCTAACCCTAACCGTAACCCTAACCCTATCCCTAACCCTAACCTGACGGACAGGCTGGAACCAGCTGCTCAACTCGCCGGAACCACCTGCCAGACATGCCAGAACCACCTGCCGAGCACGCCGGAGCCACCTGCTGGACTCACCAGAACCACCCGCCTGACAGGCCAAAATCAACAGCTGGCTATGAGAGAACCACCTGGCAGACAATCCGCAATAACCTGCCAGGCATGCAGGAACCACCTCTCAGACGTAAGAGAACCACGTGCCGGACACGCTGGAACCACGTCCTGGACAGACTGGAACCACCTGCCGGACATGCCTGGACCACCTGCCGAGCACGCCGGAACCACCTGCTCGACTCGCAGGACCCATGTGCCAGACACGCCAAAATGAACTGCCGGCTACACCAGAACCACTTACCGGACACTCCGGAATAACCTGCCCGGCATGCCAGAACCACCTCTCAGAAGTGCCAGAAGCACGTGCTGGACATGCCGGAACAACCTATCGGACAGAACGGAACAACCTGCCGGACACACCAAAATCACCTGCGGGCTACGCCAGAACCACTTGGAGGACTCTCCGGGAAAACCTGCCGGGCATGCTGGAACCACCTCTCAGACGTGCCTGAACCACGTGGCGGACACTCCGCAAACGCATGTCGGGCCGGCCGGAACCACCTCTCAGACGTGCCAGAACCTCATGCCGGACACCCCAGAACCACCTGCTGGACAGACCGGAAACACCTGCCGGACACGCCGGAACCACATGTTCGACTCGCTGGAACCACATTCTGGACATGGCAAAATCACCTGCCGCCTATGCCAGAACCGCTTGGCGAACACTCCGGAATCACCTGTCAGGCATGCCGGAACCACCTCTCAGACCTGCCAGAACCACATGCCAATGACACCGGAAGCACCTGCCGAGCATGCCGGAAGCACCTGCTCGACTCGCCAGAACCACCTGTCGGACACGCCAAAATCACCTGCCGGCTACGCCACAGCCAGTTGGTGAACACTCCGGAAACACCTGCCGGGCTGGCTGGAACCACCTGCCAGCTACGCCAGAACCACTTGGCGGAGACTCCAGAAACACCTGTTGGGCCAGCCGGAACCACCTCTCAGACGTGCCAGAACCATGTGCCTGAGATGCTGGAACCACACCCCGAACAGACCGAAACCACCTGCCAGACCCAACTGAACCACGTGCCGAGCACGCAGGAACAACCTGCTCGCCTCGCCGGAACCACCTGCCGGGCGCAGCGGAAGCACCTGCCGAGCGCGCCGGAGCCACCTGCTCGCCTCGCCGGAACCACCTGCCGGGCCCAGCGGAAGCACGTGCCGAGCGCGCCGGAGCCACCTGCTCGCCTCGCCGGAACCACCTGCCGGGCCCAGCGGAAGCACCTGCCGAGCGCGCCGGAGCCACCTGCTCGCCTCGCCGGAACCACGTGCCGGGCCCTAACCCTAACCCTAACCCTAACCCTATCCCCAAACCCTAACCCTAACCCTAACCCCTAACCCTAAGCCCTAACCCAACCGTAACCCTAACCCTAACCCTACCCCTAACCCTAACCCCTAACCCCAAACCCTAAACCCTAACCCTAACCGTAACCCTAACCCTATCCCTAACCCTAACCTGACGGACAGGCTGGAACCAGCTGCTCAACTCGCCGGAACCACCTGCCAGACATGCCAGAACCACCTGCCGAGCACGCCGGAGCCACCTGCTGGACTCACCAGAACCACCCGCCTGACAGGCCAAAATCAACAGCTGGCTATGAGAGAACCACCTGGCAGACAATCCGCAATAACCTGCCAGGCATGCAGGAACCACCTCTCAGACGTAAGAGAACCACGTGCCGGACACGCTGGAACCACGTCCTGGACAGACTGGAACCACCTGCCGGACATGCCTGGACCACCTGCCGAGCACGCCGGAACCACCTGCTCGACTCGCAGGACCCATGTGCCAGACACGCCAAAATGAACTGCCGGCTACACCAGAACCACTTACCGGACACTCCGGAATAACCTGCCCGGCATGCCAGAACCACCTCTCAGAAGTGCCAGAAGCACGTGCTGGACATGCCGGAACAACCTATCGGACAGAACGGAACAACCTGCCGGACACACCAAAATCACCTGCGGGCTACGCCAGAACCACTTGGAGGACTCTCCGGGAAAACCTGCCGGGCATGCTGGAACCACCTCTCAGACGTGCCTGAACCACGTGGCGGACACTCCGGAAACGCATGTCGGGCCGGCCGGAACCACCTCTCAGACGTGCCAGAACCTCATGCCGGACACCCCAGAACCACCTGCTGGACAGACCGGAAACACCTGCCGGACACGCCGGAACCACATGTTCGACTCGCTGGAACCACATTCTGGACATGGCAAAATCACCTGCCGCCTATGCCAGAACCGCTTGGCGAACACTCCGGAATCACCTGTCAGGCATGCCGGAACCACCTCTCAGACCTGCCAGAACCACATGCCAATGACACCGGAAGCACCTGCCGAGCATGCCGGAAGCACCTGCTCGACTCGCCAGAACCACCTGTCGGACACGCCAAAATCACCTGCCGGCTACGCCACAGCCAGTTGGTGAACACTCCGGAAACACCTGCCGGGCTGGCTGGAACCACCTGCCAGCTACGCCAGAACCACTTGGCGGAGACTCCAGAAACACCTGTTGGGCCAGCCGGAACCACCTCTCAGACGTGCCAGAACCATGTGCCTGAGATGCTGGAACCACACCCCGAACAGACCGAAACCACCTGCCAGACCCAACTGAACCACGTGCCGAGCACGCAGGAACAACCTGCTCGCCTCGCCGGAACCACCTGCCGGGCGCAGCGGAAGCACCTGCCGAGCGCGCCGGAGCCACCTGCTCGCCTCGCCGGAACCACCTGCCGGGCCCAGCGGAAGCACGTGCCGAGCGCGCCGGAGCCACCTGCTCGCCTCGCCGGAACCACCTGCCGGGCCCAGCGGAAGCACCTGCCGAGCGCGCCGGAGCCACCTGCTCGCCTCGCCGGAACCACGTGCCGGGCCCTAACCCTAACCCTAACCCTAACCCTATCCCCAAACCCTAACCCTAACCCTAACCCCTAACCCTAAGCCTAACCCTAAACCCTAACCCAACCGTAACCCTAACCCTAACCCTACCCCTAACCCTAACCCCTAACCCCAAACCCTAAACCCTAACCCTAACCGTAACCCTAACCCTATCCCTAACCCTAACCTGACGGACAGGCTGGAACCAGCTGCTCAACTCGCCGGAACCACCTGCCAGACATGCCAGAACCACCTGCCGAGCACGCCGGAGCCACCTGCTGGACTCACCAGAACCACCCGCCTGACAGGCCAAAATCAACAGCTGGCTATGAGAGAACCACCTGGCAGACAATCCGCAATAACCTGCCAGGCATGCAGGAACCACCTCTCAGACGTAAGAGAACCACGTGCCGGACACGCTGGAACCACGTCCTGGACAGACTGGAACCACCTGCCGGACATGCCTGGACCACCTGCCGAGCACGCCGGAACCACCTGCTCGACTCGCAGGACCCATGTGCCAGACACGCCAAAATGAACTGCCGGCTACACCAGAACCACTTACCGGACACTCCGGAATAACCTGCCCGGCATGCCAGAACCACCTCTCAGAAGTGCCAGAAGCACGTGCTGGACATGCCGGAACAACCTATCGGACAGAACGGAACAACCTGCCGGACACACCAAAATCACCTGCGGGCTACGCCAGAACCACTTGGAGGACTCTCCGGGAAAACCTGCCGGGCATGCTGGAACCACCTCTCAGACGTGCCTGAACCACGTGGCGGACACTCCGCAAACGCATGTCGGGCCGGCCGGAACCACCTCTCAGACGTGCCAGAACCTCATGCCGGACACCCCAGAACCACCTGCTGGACAGACCGGAAACACCTGCCGGACACGCCGGAACCACATGTTCGACTCGCTGGAACCACATTCTGGACATGGCAAAATCACCTGCCGCCTATGCCAGAACCGCTTGGCGAACACTCCGGAATCACCTGTCAGGCATGCCGGAACCACCTCTCAGACCTGCCAGAACCACATGCCAATGACACCGGAAGCACCTGCCGAGCATGCCGGAAGCACCTGCTCGACTCGCCAGAACCACCTGTCGGACACGCCAAAATCACCTGCCGGCTACGCCACAGCCAGTTGGTGAACACTCCGGAAACACCTGCCGGGCTGGCTGGAACCACCTGCCAGCTACGCCAGAACCACTTGGCGGAGACTCCAGAAACACCTGTTGGGCCAGCCGGAACCACCTCTCAGACGTGCCAGAACCATGTGCCTGAGATGCTGGAACCACACCCCGAACAGACCGAAACCACCTGCCAGACCCAACTGAACCACGTGCCGAGCACGCAGGAACAACCTGCTCGCCTCGCCGGAACCACCTGCCGGGCGCAGCGGAAGCACCTGCCGAGCGCGCCGGAGCCACCTGCTCGCCTCGCCGGAACCACCTGCCGGGCCCAGCGGAAGCACGTGCCGAGCGCGCCGGAGCCACCTGCTCGCCTCGCCGGAACCACCTGCCGGGCCCAGCGGAAGCACCTGCCGAGCGCGCCGGAGCCACCTGCTCGCCTCGCCGGAACCACGTGCCG
The DNA here is from genome assembly GCF_041296235.1 of Equus asinus. Lineage (NCBI taxonomy): Eukaryota > Metazoa > Chordata > Mammalia > Perissodactyla > Equidae > Equus > Equus asinus. The sequence continues at coordinate 334,137 of NW_027224899.1, read as the reverse complement.
GGCCCTAACCCTAACCCTAACCCTAACCCTATCCCCAAACCCTAACCCTAACCCTAACCCCTAACCCTAAGCCCTAACCCAACCGTAACCCTAACCCTAACCCTACCCCTAACCCTAACCCCTAACCCCAAACCCTAAACCCTAACCCTAACCGTAACCCTAACCCTATCCCTAACCCTAACCTGACGGACAGGCTGGAACCAGCTGCTCAACTCGCCGGAACCACCTGCCAGACATGCCAGAACCACCTGCCGAGCACGCCGGAGCCACCTGCTGGACTCACCAGAACCACCCGCCTGACAGGCCAAAATCAACAGCTGGCTATGAGAGAACCACCTGGCAGACAATCCGCAATAACCTGCCAGGCATGCAGGAACCACCTCTCAGACGTAAGAGAACCACGTGCCGGACACGCTGGAACCACGTCCTGGACAGACTGGAACCACCTGCCGGACATGCCTGGACCACCTGCCGAGCACGCCGGAACCACCTGCTCGACTCGCAGGACCCATGTGCCAGACACGCCAAAATGAACTGCCGGCTACACCAGAACCACTTACCGGACACTCCGGAATAACCTGCCCGGCATGCCAGAACCACCTCTCAGAAGTGCCAGAAGCACGTGCTGGACATGCCGGAACAACCTATCGGACAGAACGGAACAACCTGCCGGACACACCAAAATCACCTGCGGGCTACGCCAGAACCACTTGGAGGACTCTCCGGGAAAACCTGCCGGGCATGCTGGAACCACCTCTCAGACGTGCCTGAACCACGTGGCGGACACTCCGCAAACGCATGTCGGGCCGGCCGGAACCACCTCTCAGACATGCCAGAACCTCATGCCGGACACCCCAGAACCACCTGCTGGACAGACCGGAAACACCTGCCGGACACGCCGGAACCACATGTTCGACTCGCTGGAACCACATTCTGGACATGGCAAAATCACCTGCCGCCTATGCCAGAACCGCTTGGCGAACACTCCGGAATCACCTGTCAGGCATGCCGGAACCACCTCTCAGACCTGCCAGAACCACATGCCAATGACACCGGAAGCACCTGCCGAGCATGCCGGAAGCACCTGCTCGACTCGCCAGAACCACCTGTCGGACACGCCAAAATCACCTGCCGGCTACGCCACAGCCAGTTGGTGAACACTCCGGAAACACCTGCCGGGCTGGCTGGAACCACCTGCCAGCTACGCCAGAACCACTTGGCGGAGACTCCAGAAACACCTGTTGGGCCAGCCGGAACCACCTCTCAGACGTGCCAGAACCATGTGCCTGAGATGCTGGAACCACACCCCGAACAGACCGAAACCACCTGCCAGACCCAACTGAACCACGTGCCGAGCACGCAGGAACAACCTGCTCGCCTCGCCGGAACCACCTGCCGGGCGCAGCGGAAGCACCTGCCGAGCGCGCCGGAGCCACCTGCTCGCCTCGCCGGAACCACCTGCCGGGCCCAGCGGAAGCACGTGCCGAGCGCGCCGGAGCCACCTGCTCGCCTCGCCGGAACCACCTGCCGGGCGCAGCGGAAGCACCTGCCGAGCGCGCCGGAGCCACCTGCTCGCCTCGCCGGAACCACGTGCCGGGCCCTAACCCTAACCCTAACCCTAACCCTATCCCCAAACCCTAACCCTAACCCTAACCCCTAACCCTAAGCCTAACCCTAAACCCTAACCCAAGCGTAACCCTAACCCTAACCCTACCCCTAACCCTAACCCCTAACCCCAAACCCTAAACCCTAACCCTAACCGTAACCCTAACCCTATCCCTAACCCTAACCTGACGGACAGGCTGGAACCAGCTGCTCAACTCGCCGGAACCACCTGCCAGACATGCCAGAACCACCTGCCGAGCACGCCGGAGCCACCTGCTGGACTCACCAGAACCACCCGCCTGACAGGCCAAAATCAACAGCTGGCTATGAGAGAACCACCTGGCAGACAATCCGCAATAACCTGCCAGGCATGCAGGAACCACCTCTCAGACGTAAGAGAACCACGTGCCGGACACGCTGGAACCACGTCCTGGACAGACTGGAACCACCTGCCGGACATGCCTGGACCACCTGCCGAGCACGCCGGAACCACCTGCTCGACTCGCAGGACCCATGTGCCAGACACGCCAAAATGAACTGCCGGCTACACCAGAACCACTTACCGGACACTCCGGAATAACCTGCCCGGCATGCCAGAACCACCTCTCAGAAGTGCCAGAAGCACGTGCTGGACATGCCGGAACAACCTATCGGACAGAACGGAACAACCTGCCGGACACACCAAAATCACCTGCGGGCTACGCCAGAACCACTTGGAGGACTCTCCGGGAAAACCTGCCGGGCATGCTGGAACCACCTCTCAGACGTGCCTGAACCACGTGGCGGACACTCCGCAAACGCATGTCGGGCCGGCCGGAACCACCTCTCAGACGTGCCAGAACCTCATGCCGGACACCCCAGAACCACCTGCTGGACAGACCGGAAACACCTGCCGGACACGCCGGAACCACATGTTCGACTCGCTGGAACCACATTCTGGACATGGCAAAATCACCTGCCGCCTATGCCAGAACCGCTTGGCGAACACTCCGGAATCACCTGTCAGGCATGCCGGAACCACCTCTCAGACCTGCCAGAACCACATGCCAATGACACCGGAAGCACCTGCCGAGCATGCCGGAAGCACCTGCTCGACTCGCCAGAACCACCTGTCGGACACGCCAAAATCACCTGCCGGCTACGCCACAGCCAGTTGGTGAACACTCCGGAAACACCTGCCGGGCTGGCTGGAACCACCTGCCAGCTACGCCAGAACCACTTGGCGGAGACTCCAGAAACACCTGTTGGGCCAGCCGGAACCACCTCTCAGACGTGAAAGAACCATGTGCCTGAGATGCTGGAAACACACCCCGAACAGACCGAAACCACCTGCCAGACCCAACTGAACCACGTGCCGAGCACGCAGGAACAACCTGCTCGCCTCGCCGGAACCACCTGCCGGGCGCAGCGGAAGCACCTGCCGAGCGCGCCGGAGCCACCTGCTCGCCTCGCCGGAACCACCTGCCGGGCGCAGCGGAAGCACCTGCCGAGCGCGCCGGAGCCACCTGCTCGCCTTGCCGGAACCACCTGCCGGGCCCAGCGGAAGCACGTGCCGAGCGCGCCGGAGCCACCTGCTCGCCTCGCCGGAACCACCTGCCGGGCCCAGCGGAAGCACCTGCCGAGCGCGCCGGAGCCACCTGCTCGCCTCGCCGGAACCACGTGCCGGGCCCTATCCCTAACCCTAACCCTAACCCTATCCCCAAACCCTAACCCTAACCCTAACCCCTAACCCTAAGCATAACCCTAAACCCTAACCCAAGCGTAACCCTAACCCTAACCCTACCCCTAACCCTAACCCCTAACCCCAAACCCTAAACCCTAACCCTAACCGTAACCCTAACCCTATCCCTAACCCTAACCTGACGGACAGGCTGGAACCAGCTGCTCAACTCGCCGGAACCACCTGCCAGACATGCCCGAACCACCTGCCGAGCACGCCGGAGCCCTCTGCTGGACTCACCAGAACCACCCGCCTGACAGGCCAAAATCAACAGCTGGCTATGAGAGAACCACCTGGCAGACAATCCGCAATAACCTGCCAGGCATGCAGGAACCACCTCTCAGACGTAAGAGAACCACGTGCCGGACACGCTGGAACCACGTCCTGGACAGACTGGAACCACCTGCCGGACATGCCTGGACCACCTGCCGAGCACGCCGGAACCACCTGCTCGACTCGCAGGACCCATGTGCCAGACACGCCAAAATGAACTGCCGGCTACACCAGAACCACTTACCGGACACTCCGGAATAACCTGCCCGGCATGCCAGAACCACCTCTCAGAAGTGCCAGAAGCACGTGCTGGACATGCCGGAACAACCTATCGGACAGAACGGAACAACCTGCCAGACACACCAAAATCACCTGCGGGCTACGCCAGAACCACTTGGAGGACTCTCCGGGAAAACCTGCCGGGCATGCTGGAACCACCTCTCAGACGTGCCTGAACCACGTGGCGGACACTCCGCAAACGCATGTCGGGCCGGCCGGAACCACCTCTCAGACGTGCCAGAACCTCATGCCGGACACCCCAGAACCACCTGCTGGACAGACCGGAAACACCTGCCGGACACGCCGGAACCACATGTTCGACTCGCTGGAACCACATTCTGGACATGGCAAAATCACCTGCCGCCTATGCCAGAACCGCTTGGCGAACACTCCGGAATCACCTGTCAGGCATGCCGGAACCACCTCTCAGACCTGCCAGAACCACATGCCAATGACACCGGAAGCACCTGCCGAGCATGCCGGAAGCACCTGCTCGACTCGCCAGAACCACCTGTCGGACACGCCAAAATCACCTGCCGGCTACGCCACAGCCAGTTGGTGAACACTCCGGAAACACCTGCCGGGCTGGCTGGAACCACCTGCCAGCTACGCCAGAACCACTTGGCGGAGACTCCAGAAACACCTGTTGGGCCAGCCGGAACCACCTCTCAGACGTGCCAGAACCATGTGCCTGAGATGCTGGAACCACACCCCGAACAGACCGAAACCACCTGCCAGACCCAACTGAACCACGTGCCGAGCACGCAGGAACAACCTGCTCGCCTCGCCGGAACCACCTGCCGGGCGCAGCGGAAGCACCTGCCGAGCGCGCCGGAGCCACCTGCTCGCCTCGCCGGAACCACCTGCCGGGCCCAGCGGAAGCACGTGCCGAGCGTGCCGGAGCCACCTGCTCGCCTCGCCGGAACCACCTGCCGGGCCCAGAGGAAGCACCTGCCGAGCGCGCCGGAGCCACCTGCTCGCCTCGCCGGAACCACGTGCCGGGCCCTAACCCTAACCCTAACCCTAACCCTATCCCCAAACCCTAACCCTAACCCTAACCCCTAACCCTAAGCCTAACCCTAAACCCTAACCCAAGCGTAACCCTAACCCTAACCCTACCCCTAACCCTAACCCCTAACCCCAAACCCTAAACCCTAACCCTAACCGTAACCCTAACCCTATCCCTAACCCTAACCTGACGGACAGGCTGGAACCAGCTGCTCAACTCGCCGGAACCACCTGCCAGACATGCCAGAACCACCTGCCGAGCACGCCGGAGCCACCTGCTGGACTCACCAGAACCACCCGCCTGACAGGCCAAAATCAACAGCTGGCTATGAGAGAACCACCTGGCAGACAATCCGCAATAACCTGCCAGGCATGCAGGAACCACCTCTCAGACGTAAGAGAACCACGTGCCGGACACGCTGGAACCACGTCCTGGACAGACTGGAACCACCTGCCGGACATGCCTGGACCACCTGCCGAGCACGCCGGAACCACCTGCTCGACTCGCAGGACCCATGTGCCAGACACGCCAAAATGAACTGCCGGCTACACCAGAACCACTTACCGGACACTCCGGAATAACCTGCCCGGCATGCCAGAACCACCTCTCAGAAGTGCCAGAAGCACGTGCTGGACATGCCGGAACAACCTATCGGACAGAACGGAACAACCTGCCGGACACACCAAAATCACCTGCGGGCTACGCCAGAACCACTTGGAGGACTCTCCGGGAAAACCTGCCGGGCATGCTGGAACCACCTCTCAGACGTGCCTGAACCACGTGGCGGACACTCCGCAAACGCATGTCGGGCCGGCCGGAACCACCTCTCAGACGTGCCAGAACCTCATGCCGGACACCCCAGAACCACCTGCTGGACAGACCGGAAACACCTGCCGGACACGCCGGAACCACATGTTCGACTCGCTGGAACCACATTCTGGACATGGCAAAATCACCTGCCGCCTATGCCAGAACCGCTTGGCGAACACTCCGGAATCACCTGTCAGGCATGCCGGAACCACCTCTCAGACCTGCCAGAACCACATGCCAATGACACCGGAAGCACCTGCCGAGCATGCCGGAAGCACCTGCTCGACTCGCCAGAACCACCTGTCGGACACGCCAAAATCACCTGCCGGCTACGCCACAGCCAGTTGGTGAACACTCCGGAAACACCTGCCGGGCTGGCTGGAACCACCTGCCAGCTACGCCAGAACCACTTGGCGGAGACTCCAGAAACACCTGTTGGGCCAGCCGGAACCACCTCTCAGACGTGCCAGAACCATGTGCCTGAGATGCTGGAACCACACCCCGAACAGACCGAAACCACCTGCCGGGCGCAGCGGAAGCACCTGCCGAGCGCGCCGGAGCCACCTGCTCGCCTCGCCGGAACCACCTGCCGGGCGCAGCGGAAGCACCTGCCGAGCGCGCCGGAGCCACCTGCTCGCCTCGCCGGAACCACCTGCCGGGCCCAGCGGAAGCACGTGCCGAGCGTGCCGGAGCCACCTGCTCGCCTCGCCGGAACCACCTGCCGGGCCCAGAGGAAGCACCTGCCGAGCGCGCCGGAGCCACCTGCTCGCCTCGCCGGAACCACGTGCCGGGCCCTAACCCTAACCCTAACCCTAACCCTATCCCCAAACCCTAACCCTAACCCTAACCCCTAACCCTAAGCCTAACCCTAAACCCTAACCCAAGCGTAACCCTAACCCTAACCCTACCCCTAACCCTAACCCCTAACCCCAAACCCTAAACCCTAACCCTAACCGTAACCCTAACCCTATCCCTAACCCTAACCTGACGGACAGGCTGGAACCAGCTGCTCAACTCGCCGGAACCACCTGCCAGACATGCCAGAACCACCTGCCGAGCACGCCGGAGCCACCTGCTGGACTCACCAGAACCACCCGCCTGACAGGCCAAAATCAACAGCTGGCTATGAGAGAACCACCTGGCAGACAATCCGCAATAACCTGCCAGGCATGCAGGAACCACCTCTCAGACGTAAGAGAACCACGTGCCGGACACGCTGGAACCACGTCCTGGACAGACTGGAACCACCTGCCGGACATGCCTGGACCACCTGCCGAGCACGCCGGAACCACCTGCTCGACTCGCAGGACCCATGTGCCAGACACGCCAAAATGAACTGCCGGCTACACCAGAACCACTTACCGGACACTCCGGAATAACCTGCCCGGCATGCCAGAACCACCTCTCAGAAGTGCCAGAAGCACGTGCTGGACATGCCGGAACAACCTATCGGACAGAACGGAACAACCTGCCGGACACACCAAAATCACCTGCGGGCTACGCCAGAACCACTTGGAGGACTCTCCGGGAAAACCTGCCGGGCATGCTGGAACCACCTCTCAGACGTGCCTGAACCACGTGGCGGACACTCCGCAAACGCATGTCGGGCCGGCCGGAACCACCTCTCAGACGTGCCAGAACCTCATGCCGGACACCCCAGAACCACCTGCTGGACAGACCGGAAACACCTGCCGGACACGCCGGAACCACATGTTCGACTCGCTGGAACCACATTCTGGACATGGCAAAATCACCTGCCGCCTATGCCAGAACCGCTTGGCGAACACTCCGGAATCACCTGTCAGGCATGCCGGAACCACCTCTCAGACCTGCCAGAACCACATGCCAATGACACCGGAAGCACCTGCCGAGCATGCCGGAAGCACCTGCTCGACTCGCCAGAACCACCTGTCGGACACGCCAAAATCACCTGCCGGCTACGCCACAGCCAGTTGGTGAACACTCCGGAAACACCTGCCGGGCTGGCTGGAACCACCTGCCAGCTACGCCAGAACCACTTGGCGGAGACTCCAGAAACACCTGTTGGGCCAGCCGGAACCACCTCTCAGACGTGCCAGAACCATGTGCCTGAGATGCTGGAACCACACCCCGAACAGACCGAAACCACCTGCCGGGCGCAGCGGAAGCACCTGCCGAGCGCGCCGGAGCCACCTGCTCGCCTCGCCGGAACCACCTGCCGGGCGCAGCGGAAGCACCTGCCGAGCGCGCCGGAGCCACCTGCTCGCCTCGCCGGAACCACCTGCCGGGCCCAGCGGAAGCACGTGCCGAGCGCGCCGGAGCCACCTGCTCGCCTCGCCGGAACCACCTGCCGGGCCCAGCGGAAGCACCTGCCGAGCGCGCCGGAGCCACCTGCTCGCCTCGCCGGAACCACGTGCCGGGCCCTATCCCTAACCCTAACCCTAACCCTATCCCCAAACCCTAACCCTAACCCTAACCCCTAACCCTAAGCCTAACCCTAAACCCTAACCCAACCGTAACCCTAACCCTAACCCTACCCCTAACCCTAACCCCTAACCCCAAACCCTAAACCCTAACCCTAACCGTAACCCTAACCCTATCCCTAACCCTAACCTGACGGACAGGCTGGAACCAGCTGCTCAACTCGCCGGAACCACCTGCCAGACATGCCAGAACCACCTGCCGAGCACGCCGGAGCCACCTGCTGGACTCACCAGAACCACCCGCCTGACAGGCCAAAATCAACAGCTGGCTATGAGAGAACCACCTGGCAGACAATCCGCAATAACCTGCCAGGCATGCAGGAACCACCTCTCAGACGTAAGAGAACCACGTGCCGGACACGCTGGAACCACGTCCTGGACAGACTGGAACCACCTGCCGGACATGCCTGGACCACCTGCCGAGCACGCCGGAACCACCTGCTCGACTCGCAGGACCCATGTGCCAGACACGCCAAAATGAACTGCCGGCTACACCAGAACCACTTACCGGACACTCCGGAATAACCTGCCCGGCATGCCAGAACCACCTCTCAGAAGTGCCAGAAGCACGTGCTGGACATGCCGGAACAACCTATCGGACAGAACGGAACAACCTGCCGGACACACCAAAATCACCTGCGGGCTACGCCAGAACCACTTGGAGGACTCTCCGGGAAAACCTGCCGGGCATGCTGGAACCACCTCTCAGACGTGCCTGAACCACGTGGCGGACACTCCGCAAACGCATGTCGGGCCGGCCGGAACCACCTCTCAGACGTGCCAGAACCTCATGCCGGACACCCCAGAACCACCTGCTGGACAGACCGGAAACACCTGCCGGACACGCCGGAACCACATGTTCGACTCGCTGGAACCACATTCTGGACATGGCAAAATCACCTGCCGCCTATGCCAGAACCGCTTGGCGAACACTCCGGAATCACCTGTCAGGCATGCCGGAACCACCTCTCAGACCTGCCAGAACCACATGCCAATGACACCGGAAGCACCTGCCGAGCATGCCGGAAGCACCTGCTCGACTCGCCAGAACCACCTGTCGGACACGCCAAAATCACCTGCCGGCTACGCCACAGCCAGTTGGTGAACACTCCGGAAACACCTGCCGGGCTGGCTGGAACCACCTGCCAGCTACGCCAGAACCACTTGGCGGAGACTCCAGAAACACCTGTTGGGACAGAAGGAACCACCTCTCAGACGTGCCAGAACCATGTGCCTGAGATGCTGGAACCACACCCCGAACAGACCGAAACCACCTGCCAGACCCAACTGAACCACGTGCCGAGCACGCAGGAACAACCTGCTCGCCTCGCCGGAACCACCTGCCGGGCCCAGCGGAAGCACCTGCCGAGCGCGCCGGAGCCACCTGCTCGCCTCGCCGGAACCACCTGCCGGGCGCAGCGGAAGCACCTGCCGAGCGCGCCGGAGCCACCTGCTCGCCTCGCCGGAACCACCTGCCGGGCCCAGCGGAAGCACGTGCCGAGCACGCCGGAGCCACCTGCTCGCCTCGCCGGAACCACCTGCCGGGCCCAGCGGAAGCACCTGCCGAGCGCGCCGGAGCCACCTGCTCGCCTCGCCGGAACCACGTGCCGGGCCCTATCCCTAACCCTAACCCTAACCCTATCCCCAAACCCTAACCCTAACCCTAACCCCTAACCCTAAGCCTAACCCTAAACCCTAACCCAACCGTAACCCTAACCCTAACCCTACCCCTAACCCTAACCCCTAACCCCAAACCCTAAACCCTAACCCTAACCGTAACCCTAACCCTATCCCTAACCCTAACCTGACGGACAGGCTGGAACCAGCTGCTCAACTCGCCGGAACCACCTGCCAGACATGCCAGAACCACCTGCCGAGCACGCCGGAGCCACCTGCTGGACTCACCAGAACCACCCGCCTGACAGGCCAAAATCAACAGCTGGCTATGAGAGAACCACCTGGCAGACAATCCGCAATAACCTGCCAGGCATGCAGGAACCACCTCTCAGACGTAAGAGAACCACGTGCCGGACACGCTGGAACCACGTCCTGGACAGACTGGAACCACCTGCCGGACATGCCTGGACCACCTGCCGAGCACGCCGGAACCACCTGCTCGACTCGCAGGACCCATGTGCCAGACACGCCAAAATGAACTGCCGGCTACACCAGAACCACTTACCGGACACTCCGGAATAACCTGCCCGGCATGCCAGAACCACCTCTCAGAAGTGCCAGAAGCACGTGCTGGACATGCCGGAACAACCTATCGGACAGAACGGAACAACCTGCCGGACACACCAAAATCACCTGCGGGCTACGCCAGAACCACTTGGAGGACTCTCCGGGAAAACCTGCCGGGCATGCTGGAACCACCTCTCAGACGTGCCTGAACCACGTGGCGGACACTCCGGAAACGCATGTCGGGCCGGCCGGAACCACCTCTCAGACGTGCCAGAACCTCATGCCGGACACCCCAGAACCACCTGCTGGACAGACCGGAAACACCTGCCGGACACGCCGGAACCACATGTTCGACTCGCTGGAACCACATTCTGGACATGGCAAAATCACCTGCCGCCTATGCCAGAACCGCTTGGCGAACACTCCGGAATCACCTGTCAGGCATGCCGGAACCACCTCTCAGACCTGCCAGAACCACATGCCAATGACACCGGAAGCACCTGCCGAGCATGCCGGAAGCACCTGCTCGACTCGCCAGAACCACCTGTCGGACACGCCAAAATCACCTGCCGGCTACGCCACAGCCAGTTGGTGAACACTCCGGAAACACCTGCCGGGCTGGCTGGAACCACCTGCCAGCTACGCCAGAACCACTTGGCGGAGACTCCAGAAACACCTGTTGGGCCAGCCGGAACCACCTCTCAGACGTGCCAGAACCATGTGCCTGAGATGCTGGAACCACACCCCGAAAAGACCGAAACCACCTGCCAGACCCAACTGAACCACGTGCCGAGCACGCAGGAACAACCTGCTCGCCTCGCCGGAACCACCTGCCGGGCGCAGCGGAAGCACCTGCCGAGCGCGCCGGAGCCACCTGCTCGCCTCACCGGAACCACCTGCCGGGCGCAGCGGAAGCACCTGCCGAGCGCGCCGGAGCCACCTGCTCGCCTCGCCGGAACCACCTGCCGGGCCCAGCGGAAGCACGTGCCGAGCGCGCCGGAGCCACCTGCTCGCCTCGCCGGAACCACCTGCCGGGCCCAGCGGAAGCACCTGCCGAGCGCGCCGGAGCCACCTGCTCGCCTCGCCGGAACCACGTGCCGGGCCCTCTCCCTAACCCTAACCCTAACCCTATCCCCAAACCCTAACCCTAACCCTAACCCCTAACCCTAAGCCTAACCCTACACCCTAACCCAAGCGTAACCCTAACCCTAACCCTACCCCTAACCCTAACCCCTAACCCCAAACCCTAAACCCTAACCCTAACCGTAACCCTAACCCTATCCCCAAACCCTAACCCTAACCCTAACCCCTAACCCTAAGCCTAACCCTAAACCCTAACCCAACCGTAACCCTAACCCTAACCCTACCCCTAACCCTAACCCCTAACCCCAAACCCTAAACCCTAACCCTAACCGTAACCCTAACCCTATCCCTAACCCTAACCTGACGGACAGGCTGGAACCAGCTGCTCAACTCGCCGGAACCACCTGCCAGACATGCCAGAACCACCTGCCGAGCACGCCGGAGCCACCTGCTGGACTCACCAGAACCACCCGCCTGACAGGCCAAAATCAACAGCTGGCTATGAGAGAACCACCTGGCAGACAATCCGCAATAACCTGCCAGGCATGCAGGAACCACCTCTCAGACGTAAGAGAACCACGTGCCGGACACGCTGGAACCACGTCCTGGACAGACTGGAACCACCTGCCGGACATGCCTGGACCACCTGCCGAGCACGCCGGAACCACCTGCTCGACTCGCAGGACCCATGTGCCAGACACGCCAAAATGAACTGCCGGCTACACCAGAACCACTTACCGGACACTCCGGAATAACCTGCCCGGCATGCCAGAACCACCTCTCAGAAGTGCCAGAAGCACGTGCTGGACATGCCGGAACAACCTATCGGACAGAACGGAACAACCTGCCGGACACACCAAAATCACCTGCGGGCTACGCCAGAACCACTTGGAGGACTCTCCGGGAAAACCTGCCGGGCATGCTGGAACCACCTCTCAGACGTGCCTGAACCACGTGGCGGACACTCCGCAAACGCATGTCGGGCCGGCCGGAACCACCTCTCAGACGTGCCAGAACCTCATGCCGGACACCCCAGAACCACCTGCTGGACAGACCGGAAACACCTGCCGGACACGCCGGAACCACATGTTCGACTCGCTGGAACCACATTCTGGACATGGCAAAATCACCTGCCGCCTATGCCAGAACCGCTTGGCGAACACTCCGGAATCACCTGTCAGGCATGCCGGAACCACCTCTCAGACCTGCCAGAACCACATGCCAATGACACCGGAAGCACCTGCCGAGCATGCCGGAAGCACCTGCTCGACTCGCCAGAACCACCTGTCGGACACGCCAAAATCACCTGCCGGCTACGCCACAGCCAGTTGGTGAACACTCCGGAAACACCTGCCGGGCTGGCTGGAACCACCTGCCAGTCACGCCAACATCACCTGCCAGCTACGCCAGAACCACTTGGCGGAGACTCCAGAAACACCTGTTGGGCCAGCCGGAACCACCTCTCAGACGTGCCTGAACCACGTGGCGGACACTCCGCAAACGCATGTCGGGCCGGCCGGAACCACCTCTCAGACGTGCCAGAACCATGTGCCTGAGATGCTGGAACCACACCCCGAACAGACCGAAACCACCTGCCAGACCCAACTGAACCACGTGCCGAGCACGCAGGAACAACCTGCTCGCCTCGCCGGAACCACCTGCCGGGCGCAGCGGAAGCACCTGCCGAGCGCGCCGGAGCCACCTGCTCGCCTCGCCGGAACCACCTGCCAGGCCCAGCGGAAGCACGTGCTGAGCGCGCCGGAGCCACCTGCTCGCCTCGCCGGAACCACCTGCCGGGCCCAGCGGAAGCACCTGCCGAGCGCGCCGGAGCCACCTGCTCGCCTCGCCGGAACAACGTGCCGGGCCCTAACCCTAACCCTAACCCTAACCCTATCCCCAAACCCTAACCCTAACCCTAACCCCTAACCCTAAGCCTAACCCTAAACCCTAACCCAACCGTAACCCTAACCCTAACCCTACCCCTAACCCTAACCCCTAACCCCAAACCCTAAACCCTAACCCTAACCGTAACCCTAACCCTATCCCTAACCCTAACCTGACGGACAGGCTGGAACCAGCTGCTCAACTCGCCGGAACCACCTGCCAGACATGCCAGAACCACCTGCCGAGCACGCCGGAGCCACCTGCTGGACTCACCAGAACCACCCGCCTGACAGGCCAAAATCAACAGCTGGCTATGAGAGAACCACCTGGCAGACAATCCGCAATAACCTGCCAGGCATGCAGGAACCACCTCTCAGACGTAAGAGAACCACGTGCCGGACACGCTGGAACCACGTCCTGGACAGACTGGAACCACCTGCCGGACATGCCTGGACCACCTGCCGAGCACGCCGGAACCACCTGCTCGACTCGCAGGACCCATGTGCCAGACACGCCAAAATGAACTGCCGGCTACACCAGAACCACTTACCGGACACTCCGGAATAACCTGCCCGGCATGCCAGAACCACCTCTCAGAAGTGCCAGAAGCACGTGCTGGACATGCCGGAACAACCTATCGGACAGAACGGAACAACCTGCCGGACACACCAAAATCACCTGCGGGCTACGCCAGAACCACTTGGAGGACTCTCCGGGAAAACCTGCCGGGCATGCTGGAACCACCTCTCAGACGTGCCTGAACCACGTGGCGGACACTCCGCAAACGCATGTCGGGCCGGCCGGAACCACCTCTCAGACGTGCCAGAACCTCATGCCGGACACCCCAGAACCACCTGCTGGACAGACCGGAAACACCTGCCGGACACGCCGGAACCACATGTTCGACTCGCTGGAACCACATTCTGGACATGGCAAAATCACCTGCCGCCTATGCCAGAACCGCTTGGCGAACACTCCGGAATCACCTGTCAGGCATGCCGGAACCACCTCTCAGACCTGCCAGAACCACATGCCAATGACACCGGAAGCACCTGCCGAGCATGCCGGAAGCACCTGCTCGACTCGCCAGAACCACCTGTCGGACACGCCAAAATCACCTGCCGGCTACGCCACAGCCAGTTGGTGAACACTCCGGAAACACCTGCCGGGCTGGCTGGAACCACCTGCCAGCTACGCCAGAACCACTTGGCGGAGACTCCAGAAACACCTGTTGGGCCAGCCGGAACCACATCTCAGACGTGCCAGAACCATGTGCCTGAGATGCTGGAACCACACCCCGAACAGACCGAAACCACCTGCCAGACCCAACTGAACCACGTGCCGAGCACGCAGGAACAACCTGCTCGCCTCGCCGGAACCACCTGCCGGGCGCAGCGGAAGCACCTGCCGAGCGCGCCGGAGCCACCTGCTCGCCTCGCCGGAACCACCTGCCGGGCCCAGCGGAAGCACGTGCTGAGCGCGCCGGAGCCACCTGCTCGCCTCGCCGGAACCACCTGCCGGGCCCAGCGGAAGCACCTGCCGAGCGCGCCGGAGCCACCTGCTCGCCTCGCCGGAACCACGTGCCGGGCCCTAACCCTAACCCTAACCCTAACCCTATCCCCAAACCCTAACCCTAACCCTAACCCCTAACCCTAAGCCTAACCCTAAACCCTAACCCAACCGTAACCCTAACCCTAACCCTACCCCTAACCCTAACCCCTAACCCCAAACCCTAAACCCTAACCCTAACCGTAACCCTAACCCTATCCCTAACCCTAACCTGACGGACAGGCTGGAACCAGCTGCTCAACTCGCCGGAACCACCTGCCAGACATGCCAGAACCACCTGCCGAGCACGCCGGAGCCACCTGCTGGACTCACCAGAACCACCCGCCTGACAGGCCAAAATCAACAGCTGGCTATGAGAGAACCACCTGGCAGACAATCCGCAATAACCTGCCAGGCATGCAGGAACCACCTCTCAGACGTAAGAGAACCACGTGCCGGACACGCTGGAACCACGTCCTGGACAGACTGGAACCACCTGCCGGACATGCCTGGACCACCTGCCGAGCACGCCGGAACCACCTGCTCGACTCGCAGGACCCATGTGCCAGACACGCCAAAATGAACTGCCGGCTACACCAGAACCACTTACCGGACACTCCGGAATAACCTGCCCGGCATGCCAGAACCACCTCTCAGAAGTGCCAGAAGCACGTGCTGGACATGCCGGAACAACCTATCGGACAGAACGGAACAACCTGCCGGACACACCAAAATCACCTGCGGGCTACGCCAGAACCACTTGGAGGACTCTCCGGGAAAACCTGCAGGGCATGCTGGAACCACCTCTCAGACGTGCCTGAACCACGTGGCGGACACTCCGGAAACGCATGTCGGGCCGGCCGGAACCACCTCTCAGACGTGCCAGAACCTCATGCCGGACACCCCAGAACCACCTGCTGGACAGACCGGAAACACCTGCCGGACACGCCGGAACCACATGTTCGACTCGCTGGAACCACATTCTGGACATGGCAAAATCACCTGCCGCCTATGCCAGAACCGCTTGGCGAACACTCCGGAATCACCTGTCAGGCATGCCGGAACCACCTCTCAGACCTGCCAGAACCACATGCCAATGACACCGGAAGCACCTGCCGAGCATGCCGGAAGCACCTGCTCGACTCGCCAGAACCACCTGTCGGACACGCCAAAATCACCTGCCGGCTACGCCACAGCCAGTTGGTGAACACTCCGGAAACACCTGCCGGGCTGGCTGGAACCACCTGCCAGCTACGCCAGAACCACTTGGCGGAGACTCCAGAAACACCTGTTGGGACAGCCGGAACCACCTCTCAGACGTGCCAGAACCATGTGCCTGAGATGCTGGAACCACACCCCGAACAGACCGAAACCACCTGCCAGACCCAACTGAACCACGTGCCGAGCACGCAGGAACAACCTGCTCGCCTCGCCGGAACCACCTGCCGGGCGCAGCGGAAGCACCTGCCGAGCGCGCCGGAGCCACCTGCTCGCCTCGCCGGAACCACCTGCCGGGCGCAGCGGAAGCACCTGCCGAGCGCGCCGGAGCCACCTGCTCGCCTCGCCGGAACCACCTGCCGGGCCCAGCGGAAGCACGTGCCGAGCGCGCCGGAGCCACCTGCTCGCCTCGCCGGAACCACCTGCCGGGCCCAGCGGAAGCACCTGCCGAGCGCGCCGGAGCCACCTGCTCGCCTCGCCGGAACCACGTGCCGGGCCCTATCCCTAACCCTAACCCTAACCCTATCCCCAAACCCTAACCCTAACCCTAACCCCTAACCCTAAGCCTAACCCTAAACCCTAACCCAAGCGTAACCCTAACCCTAACCCTACCCCTAACCCTAACCCCTAACCCCAAACCCTAAACCCTAACCCTAACCGTAACCCTAACCCTATCCCTAACCCTAACCTGACGGACAGGCTGGAACCAGCTGCTCAACTCGCCGGAACCACCTGCCAGACATGCCAGAACCACCTGCCGAGCACGCCGGAGCCACCTGCTGGACTCACCAGAACCACCCGCCTGACAGGCCAAAATCAACAGCTGGCTATGAGAGAACCACCTGGCAGACAATCCGCAATAACCTGCCAGGCATGCAGGAACCACCTCTCAGACGTAAGAGAACCACGTGCCGGACACGCTGGAACCACGTCCTGGACAGACTGGAACCACCTGCCGGACATGCCTGGACCACCTGCCGAGCACGCCGGAACCACCTGCTCGACTCGCAGGACCCATGTGCCAGACACGCCAAAATGAACTGCCGGCTACACCAGAACCACTTACCGGACACTCCGGAATAACCTGCCCGGCATGCCAGAACCACCTCTCAGAAGTGCCAGAAGCACGTGCTGAACATGCCGGAACAACCTTTCGGACAGAACGGAACAACCTGCCGGACACACCAAAATCACCTGCGGGCTACGCCAGAACCACTTGGAGGACTCTCCGGGAAAACCTGCCGGGCATGCTGGAACCACCTCTCAGACGTGCCTGAACCACGTGGCGGACACTCCGCAAACGCATGTCGGGCCGGCCGGAACCACCTCTCAGACGTGCCAGAACCTCATGCCGGACACCCCAGAACCACCTGCTGGACAGACCGGAAACACCTGCCGGACACGCCGGAACCACATGTTCGACTCGCTGGAACCACATTCTGGACATGGCAAAATCACCTGCCGCCTATGCCAGAACCGCTTGGCGAACACTCCGGAATCACCTGTCAGGCATGCCGGAACCACCTCTCAGACCTGCCAGAACCACATGCCAATGACACCGGAAGCACCTGCCGAGCATGCCGGAAGCACCTGCTCGACTCGCCAGAACCACCTGTCGGACACGCCAAAATCACCTGCCGGCTACGCCACAGCCAGTTGGTGAACACTCCGGAAACACCTGCCGGGCTGGCTGGAACCACCTGCCAGCTACGCCAGAACCACTTGGCGGAGACTCCAGAAACACCTGTTGGGACAGCCGGAACCACCTCTCAGAGGTGCCAGAACCATGTGCCTGAGATGCTGGAACCACACCCCGAACAGACCGAAACCACCTGCCAGACCCAACTGAACCACCTGCCGAGCACGCAGGAACAACCTGCTCGCCTCGCCGGAACCACCTGCCGGGCCCAGCGGAAGCACCTGCCGAGCGCGCCGGAGCCACCTGCTCGCCTCGCCGGAACCACGTGCCGGGCCCTAACCCTACCCCTAACCCTAACCCCTAACCCCAAACCCTAAACCCTAACCCTAACCGTAACCCTAACCCTATCCCTAACCCTAACCTGACGGACAGGCTGGAACCAGCTGCTCAACTCGCCGGAACCACCTGCCAGACTTGCCAGAACCACCTGCCTGACAGGCCAAAATCAACAGCTGGCTATGAGAGAACCACCTGGCAGACAATCCGCAATAACCTGCCAGGCATGCAGGAACCACCTCTCAGACGTAAGAGAACCACGTGCCGGACACGCTGGAACCACGTCCTGGACAGACTGGAACCACCTGCCGGACATGCCTGGACCACCTGCCGAGCACGCCGGAACCACCTGCTCGACTCGCAGGACCCATGTGCCAGACACGCCAAAATGAACTGCCGGCTACACCAGAACCACTTACCGGACACTCCGGAATAACCTGCCCGGCATGCCAGAACCACCTCTCAGAAGTGCCAGAAGCACGTGCTGGACATGCCGGAACAACCTATCGGACAGAACGGAACAACCTGCCGGACACACCAAAATCACCTGCGGGCTACGCCAGAACCACTTGGAGGACTCTCCGGGAAAACCTGCCGGGCATGCTGGAACCACCTCTCAGACGTGCCTGAACCACGTGGCGGACACTCCGCAAACGCATGTCGGGCCGGCCGGAACCACCTCTCAGACGTGCCAGAACCTCATGCCGGACACCCCAGAACCACCTGCTGGACAGACCGGAAACACCTGCCGGACACGCCGGAACCACATGTTCGACTCGCTGGAACCACATTCTGGACATGGCAAAATCACCTGCCGCCTATGCCAGAACCGCTTGGCGAACACTCCGGAATCACCTGTCAGGCATGCCGGAACCACCTCTCAGACCTGCCAGAACCACATGCCAATGACACCGGAAGCACCTGCCGAGCATGCCGGAAGCACCTGCTCGACTCGCCAGAACCACCTGTCGGACACGCCAAAATCACCTGCCGGCTACGCCACAGCCAGTTGGTGAACACTCCGGAAACACCTGCCGGGCTGGCTGGAACCACCTGCCAGTCACGCCAACATCACCTGCCAGCTACGCCAGAACCACTTGGCGGAGACTCCAGAAACACCTGTTGGGACAGCCGGAACCACCTCTCAGAGGTGCCAGAACCATGTGCCTGAGATGCTGGAACCACACCCCGAACAGACCGAAACCACCTGCCAGACCCAACTGAACAACCTGCCAAGCACGCAGGAACAACCTGCTCGCCTCGCCGGAACCACCTGCCGGGCGCAGCGGAAGCACCTGCCGAGCGCGCCGGAGCCACCTGCTCGCCTCGCCGGAAACACCAGCCGGGCCCAGCGGAAGCACCTGCCGAGCGCGCCGGAGCCACCTGCTCGCCTCGCCGGAACCACCTGCCCGGCGCGCCGGAGCCACCTGCTCGCCTCGCCGGAACCACCTGCCGGGCGCAGCGGAAGCACCTGCCGGGCGCGCCGGAGCCACCTGCTCGGCTCGCCGGAACCACCTGCCGGGCCCTAACCCTAACCCTAACCCTAACCCTATCCCCAAACCCTAACCCTAACCCTAACCCCTAACCCTAAGCCTAACCCTAAACCCTAACCCAACCGTAACCCTAACCCTAACCCTACCCCTAACCCTAACCCCTAACCCCAAACCCTAAACCCTAACCCTAACCGTAACCCTAACCCTATCCCTAACACTAACCTGACGGACAGGCTGGAACCAGCTGCTCAACTCGCCGGAACCACCTGCCAGACATGCCAGAACCACCTGCCGAGCACGCCGGAGCCACCTGCTGGACTCACCAGAACCACCCGCCTGACAGGCCAAAATCAACAGCTGGCTATGAGAGAACCACCTGGCAGACAATCCGCAATAACCTGCCAGGCATGCAGGAACCACCTCTCAGACGTAAGAGAACCACGTGCCGGACACGCTGGAACCACGTCCTGGACAGACTGGAACCACCTGCCGGACATGCCTGGACCACCTGCCGAGCACGCCGGAACCACCTGCTCGACTCGCAGGACCCATGTGCCAGACACGCCAAAATGAACTGCCGGCTACACCAGAACCACTTACCGGACACTCCGGAATAACCTGCCCGGCATGCCAGAACCACCTCTCAGAAGTGCCAGAAGCACGTGCTGGACATGCCGGAACAACCTATCGGACAGAACGGAACAACCTGCCGGACACACCAAAATCACCTGCGGGCTATGCCAGAACCACTTGGAGGACTCTCCGGGAAAACCTGCCGGGCATGCTGGAACCACCTCTCAGACGTGCCTGAACCACGTGGCGGACACTCCGCAAACGCATGTCGGGCCGGCCGGAACCACCTCTCAGACGTGCCAGAACCTCATGCCGGACACCCCAGAACCACCTGCTGGACAGACCGGAAACACCTGCCGGACACGCCGGAACCACATGTTCGACTCGCTGGAACCACATTCTGGACATGGCAAAATCACCTGCCGCCTATGCCAGAACCGCTTGGCGAACACTCCGGAATCACCTGTCAGGCATGCCGGAACCACCTCTCAGACCTGCCAGAACCACATGCCAATGACACCGGAAGCACCTGCCGAGCATGCCGGAAGCACCTGCTCGACTCGCCAGAACCACCTGTCGGACACGCCAAAATCACCTGCCGGCTACGCCACAGCCAGTTGGTGAACACTCCGGAAACACCTGCCGGGCTGGCTGGAACCACCTGCCAGCTACGCCAGAACCACTTGGCGGAGACTCCAGAAACACCTGTTGGGCCAGCCGGAACCACCTCTCAGACGTGCCAGAACCATGTGCCTGAGATGCTGGAACCACACCCCGAACAGACCGAAACCACCTGCCAGACCCAACTGAACCACGTGCCGAGCACGCAGGAACAACCTGCTCGCCTCGCCGGAACCACCTGCCGGGCGCAGCGGAAGCACCTGCCGAGCGCGCCGGAGCCACCTGCTCGCCTCGCCGGAACCACCTGCCGGGCGCAGCGGAAGCACCTGCCGAGCGCGCCGGAGCCACCTGCTCGCCTCGCCGGAACCACCTGCCGGGCCCAGCGGAAGCACGTGCCGAGCGCGCCGGAGCCACCTGCTCGCCTCGCCGGAACCACCTGCCGGGCCCAGCGGAAGCACCTGCCGAGCGCGCCGGAGCCACCTGCTCGCCTCGCCGGAACCACGTGCCGGGCCCTCTCCCTAACCCTAACCCTAACCCTATCCCCAAACCCTAACCCTAACCCTAACCCCTAACCCTAAGCCTAACCCTAAACCCTAACCCAAGCGTAACCCTAACCCTAACCCTACCCCTAACCCTAACCCCTAACCCCAAACCCTAAACCCTAACCCTAACCGTAACCCTAACCCTATCCCTAACCCTAACCTGACGGACAGGCTGGAACCAGCTGCTCAACTCGCCGGAACCACCTGCCAGACATGCCAGAACCACCTGCCGAGCACGCCGGAGCCACCTGCTGGACTCACCAGAACCACCCGCCTGACAGGCCAAAATCAACAGCTGGCTATGAGAGAACCACCTGGCAGACAATCCGCAATAACCTGCCAGGCATGCAGGAACCACCTCTCAGACGTAAGAGAACCACGTGCCGGACACGCTGGAACCACGTCCTGGACAGACTGGAACCACCTGCCGGACATGCCTGGACCACCTGCCGAGCACGCCGGAACCACCTGCTCGACTCGCAGGACCCATGTGCCAGACACGCCAAAATGAACTGCCGGCTACACCAGAACCACTTACCGGACACTCCGGAATAACCTGCCCGGCATGCCAGAACCACCTCTCAGAAGTGCCAGAAGCACGTGCTGAACATGCCGGAACAACCTATCGGACAGAACGGAACAACCTGCCGGACACACCAAAATCACCTGCGGGCTACGCCAGAACCACTTGGAGGACTCTCCGGGAAAACCTGCCGGGCATGCTGGAACCACCTCTCAGACGTGCCTGAACCACGTGGCGGACACTCCGCAAACGCATGTCGGGCCGGCCGGAACCACCTCTCAGACGTGCCAGAACCTCATGCCGGACACCCCAGAACCACCTGCTGGACAGACCGGAAACACCTGCCGGACACGCCGGAACCACATGTTCGACTCGCTGGAACCACATTCTGGACATGGCAAAATCACCTGCCGCCTATGCCAGAACCGCTTGGCGAACACTCCGGAATCACCTGTCAGGCATGCCGGAACCACCTCTCAGACCTGCCAGAACCACATGCCAATGACACCGGAAGCACCTGCCGAGCATGCCGGAAGCACCTGCTCGACTCGCCAGAACCACCTGTCGGACACGCCAAAATCACCTGCCGGCTACGCCACAGCCAGTTGGTGAACACTCCGGAAACACCTGCCGGGCTGGCTGGAACCACCTGCCAGCTACGCCAGAACCACTTGGCGGAGACTCCAGAAACACCTGTTGGGCCAGCCGGAACCACCTCTCAGACGTGCCAGAACCATGTGCCTGAGATGCTGGAACCACACCCCGAACAGACCGAAACCACCTGCCAGACCCAACTGAACCACGTGCCGAGCACGCAGGAACAACCTGCTCGCCTCGCCGGAACCACCTGCCGGGCGCAGCGGAAGCACCTGCCGAGCGCGCCGGAGCCACCTGCTCGCCTCGCCGGAACCACCTGCCGGGCCCAGCGGAAGCACGTGCCGAGCGCGCCGGAGCCACCTGCTCGCCTCGCCGGAACCACCTGCCGGGCCCAGCGGAAGCACCTGCCGAGCGCGCCGGAGCCACCTGCTCGCCTCGCCGGAACCACGTGCCGGGCCCTAACCCTAACCCTAACCCTAACCCTATCCCCAAACCCTAACCCTAACCCTAACCCCTAACCCTAAGCCTAACCCTAAACCCTAACCCAACCGTAACCCTAACCCTAACCCTACCCCTAACCCTAACCCCTAACCCCAAACCCTAAACCCTAACCCTAACCGTAACCCTAACCCTATCCCTAACCCTAACCTGACGGACAGGCTGGAACCAGCTGCTCAACTCGCCGGAACCACCTGCCAGACATGCCAGAACCACCTGCCGAGCACGCCGGAGCCACCTGCTGGACTCACCAGAACCACCCGCCTGACAGGCCAAAATCAACAGCTGGCTATGAGAGAACCACCTGGCAGACAATCCGCAATAACCTGCCAGGCATGCAGGAACCACCTCTCAGACGTAAGAGAACCACGTGCCGGACACGCTGGAACCACGTCCTGGACAGACTGGAACCACCTGCCGGACATGCCTGGACCACCTGCCGAGCACGCCGGAACCACCTGCTCGACTCGCAGGACCCATGTGCCAGACACGCCAAAATGAACTGCCGGCTACACCAGAACCACTTACCGGACACTCCGGAATAACCTGCCCGGCATGCCAGAACCACCTCTCAGAAGTGCCAGAAGCACGTGCTGGACATGCCGGAACAACCTATCGGACAGAACGGAACAACCTGCCGGACACACCAAAATCACCTGCGGGCTACGCCAGAACCACTTGGAGGACTCTCCGGGAAAACCTGCAGGGCATGCTGGAACCACCTCTCAGACGTGCCTGAACCACGTGGCGGACACTCCGGAAACGCATGTCGGGCCGGCCGGAACCACCTCTCAGACGTGCCAGAACCTCATGCCGGACACCCCAGAACCACCTGCTGGACAGACCGGAAACACCTGCCGGACACGCCGGAACCACATGTTCGACTCGCTGGAACCACATTCTGGACATGGCAAAATCACCTGCCGCCTATGCCAGAACCGCTTGGCGAACACTCCGGAATCACCTGTCAGGCATGCCGGAACCACCTCTCAGACCTGCCAGAACCACATGCCAATGACACCGGAAGCACCTGCCGAGCATGCCGGAAGCACCTGCTCGACTCGCCAGAACCACCTGTCGGACACGCCAAAATCACCTGCCGGCTACGCCACAGCCAGTTGGTGAACACTCCGGAAACACCTGCCGGGCTGGCTGGAACCACCTGCCAGCTACGCCAGAACCACTTGGCGGAGACTCCAGAAACACCTGTTGGGCCAGCCGGAACCACCTCTCAGACGTGCCAGAACCATGTGCCTGAGATGCTGGAACCACAGCCCGAACAGACCGAAACCACCTGCCAGACCCAACTGAACCACGTGCCGAGCACGCAGGAACAACCTGCTCGCCTCGCCGGAACCACCTGCCGGGCGCAGCGGAAGCACCTGCCGAGCGCGCCGGAGCCACCTGCTCGCCTCGCCGGAACCACCTGCCGGGCGCAGCGGAAGCACGTGCCGAGCGCGCCGGAGCCACCTGCTCGCCTCGCCGGAACCACCTGCCGGGCCCAGCGGAAGCACCTGCCGAGCGCGCCGGAGCCACCTGCTCGCCTCGCCGGAACCACGTGCCGGGCCCTATCCCTAACCCTAACCCTAACCCTATCCCCAAACCCTAACCCTAACCCTAACCCCTAACCCTAAGCCTAACCCTAAACCCTAACCCAACCGTAACCCTAACCCTAACCCTACCCCTAACCCTAACCCCTAACCCCAAACCCTAAACCCTAACCCTAACCGTAACCCTAACCCTATCCCTAACCCTAACCTGACGGACAGGCTGGAACCAGCTGCTCAACTCGCCGGAACCACCTGCCAGACATGCCAGAACCACCTGCCGAGCACGCCGGAGCCACCTGCTGGACTCACCAGAACCACCCGCCTGACAGGCCAAAATCAACAGCTGGCTATGAGAGAACCACCTGGCAGACAATCCGCAATAACCTGCCAGGCATGCAGGAACCACCTCTCAGACGTAAGAGAACCACGTGCCGGACACGCTGGAACCACGTCCTGGACAGACTGGAACCACCTGCCGGACATGCCTGGACCACCTGCCGAGCACGCCGGAACCACCTGCTCGACTCGCAGGACCCATGTGCCAGACACGCCAAAATGAACTGCCGGCTACACCAGAACCACTTACCGGACACTCCGGAATAACCTGCCCGGCATGCCAGAACCACCTCTCAGAAGTGCCAGAAGCACGTGCTGGACATGCCGGAACAACCTATCGGACAGAACGGAACAACCTGCCGGACACACCAAAATCACCTGCGGGCTACGCCAGAACCACTTGGAGGACTCTCCGGGAAAACCTGCCGGGCATGCTGGAACCACCTCTCAGACGTGCCTGAACCACGTGGCGGACACTCCGCAAACGCATGTCGGGCCGGCCGGAACCACCTCTCACACGTGCCAGAACCTCATGCCGGACACCCCAGAACCACCTGCTGGACAGACCGGAAACACCTGCCGGACACGCCGGAACCACATGTTCGACTCGCTGGAACCACATTCTGGACATGGCAAAATCACCTGCCGCCTATGCCAGAACCGCTTGGCGAACACTCCGGAATCACCTGTCAGGCATGCCGGAACCACCTCTCAGACCTGCCAGAACCACATGCCAATGACACCGGAAGCACCTGCCGAGCATGCCGGAAGCACCTGCTCGACTCGCCAGAACCACCTGTCGGACACGCCAAAATCACCTGCCGGCTACGCCACAGCCAGTTGGTGAACACTCCGGAAACACCTGCCGGGCTGGCTGGAACCACCTGCCAGCTACGCCAGAACCACTTGGCGGAGACTCCAGAAACACCTGTTGGGCCAGCCGGAACCACCTCTCAGACGTGCCAGAACCATGTGCCTGAGATGCTGGAACCACACCCCGAACAGACCGAAACCACCTGCCAGACCCAACTGAACCACGTGCCGAGCACGCAGGAACAACCTGCTCGCCTCGCCGGAACCACCTGCCGGGCGCAGCGGAAGCACCTGCCGAGCGCGCCGGAGCCACCTGCTCGCCTCGCCGGAACCACCTGCCGGGCCCAGCGGAAGCACGTGCTGAGCGCGCCGGAGCCACCTGCTCGCCTCGCCGGAACCACCTGCCGGGCCCAGCGGAAGCACCTGCCGAGCGCGCCGGAGCCACCTGCTCGCCTCGCCGGAACCACGTGCCGGGCCCTAACCCTAACCCTAACCCTAACCCTATCCCCAAACCCTAACCCTAACCCTAACCCCTAACCCTAAGCCTAACCCTAAACCCTAACCCAACCGTAACCCTAACCCTAACCCTACCCCTAACCCTAACCCCTAACCCCAAACCCTAAACCCTAACCCTAACCGTAACCCTAACCCTATCCCTAACCCTAACCTGACGGACAGGCTGGAACCAGCTGCTCAACTCGCCGGAACCACCTGCCAGACATGCCAGAACCACCTGCCGAGCACGCCGGAGCCACCTGCTGGACTCACCAGAACCACCCGCCTGACAGGCCAAAATCAACAGCTGGCTATGAGAGAACCACCTGGCAGACAATCCGCAATAACCTGCCAGGCATGCAGGAACCACCTCTCAGACGTAAGAGAACCACGTGCCGGACACGCTGGAACCACGTCCTGGACAGACTGGAACCACCTGCCGGACATGCCTGGACCACCTGCCGAGCACGCCGGAACCACCTGCTCGACTCGCAGGACCCATGTGCCAGACACGCCAAAATGAACTGCCGGCTACACCAGAACCACTTACCGGACACTCCGGAATAACCTGCCCGGCATGCCAGAACCACCTCTCAGAAGTGCCAGAAGCACGTGCTGGACATGCCGGAACAACCTATCGGACAGAACGGAACAACCTGCCGGACACACCAAAATCACCTGCGGGCTACGCCAGAACCACTTGGAGGACTCTCCGGGAAAACCTGCAGGGCATGCTGGAACCACCTCTCAGACGTGCCTGAACCACGTGGCGGACACTCCGGAAACGCATGTCGGGCCGGCCGGAACCACCTCTCAGACGTGCCAGAACCTCATGCCGGACACCCCAGAACCACCTGCTGGACAGACCGGAAACACCTGCCGGACACGCCGGAACCACATGTTCGACTCGCTGGAACCACATTCTGGACATGGCAAAATCACCTGCCGCCTATGCCAGAACCGCTTGGCGAACACTCCGGAATCACCTGTCAGGCATGCCGGAACCACCTCACAGACCTGCCAGAACCACATGCCAATGACACCGGAAGCACCTGCCGAGCATGCCGGAAGCACCTGCTCGACTCGCCAGAACCACCTGTCGGACACGCCAAAATCACCTGCCGGCTACGCCACAGCCAGTTGGTGAACACTCCGGAAACACCTGCCGGGCTGGCTGGAACCACCTGCCAGCTACGCCAGAACCACTTGGCGGAGACTCCAGAAACACCTGTTGGGCCAGCCGGAACCACCTCTCAGACGTGCCAGAACCATGTGCCTGAGATGCTGGAACCACACCCCGAACAGACCGAAACCACCTGCCAGACCCAACTGAACCACCTGCCGAGCACGCAGGAACAACCTGCTCGCCTCGCCGGAACCACCTGCCGGGCCCAGCGGAAGCACCTGCCGAGCGCGCCGGAGCCACCTGCTCGCCTCGCCGGAACCACGTGCCGGGCCCTAACCCTAACCCTAACCCTAACCCTATCCCCAAACCCTAACCCTAACCCTAACCCCTAACCCTAAGCCTAACCCTAAACCCTAACCCAACCGTAACCCTAACCCTAACCCTACCCCTAACCCTAACCCCTAACCCCAAACCCTAAACCCTAACCCTAACCGTAACCCTAACCCTATCCCTAACCCTAACCTGACGGACAGGCTGGAACCAGCTGCTCAACTCGCCGGAACCACCTGCCAGACATGCCAGAACCACCTGCCGAGCACGCCGGAGCCACCTGCTGGACTCACCAGAACCACCCGCCTGACAGGCCAAAATCAACAGCTGGCTATGAGAGAACCACCTGGCAGACAATCCGCAATAACCTGCCAGGCATGCAGGAACCACCTCTCAGACGTAAGAGAACCACGTGCCGGACACGCTGGAACCACGTCCTGGACAGACTGGAACCACCTGCCGGACATGCCTGGACCACCTGCCGAGCACGCCGGAACCACCTGCTCGACTCGCAGGACCCATGTGCCAGACACGCCAAAATGAACTGCCGGCTACACCAGAACCACTTACCGGACACTCCGGAATAACCTGCCCGGCATGCCAGAACCACCTCTCAGAAGTGCCAGAAGCACGTGCTGGACATGCCGGAACAACCTATCGGACAGAACGGAACAACCTGCCGGACACACCAAAATCACCTGCGGGCTACGCCAGAACCACTTGGAGGACTCTCCGGGAAAACCTGCAGGGCATGCTGGAACCACCTCTCAGACGTGCCTGAACCACGTGGCGGACACTCCGGAAACGCATGTCGGGCCGGCCGGAACCACCTCTCAGACGTGCCAGAACCTCATGCCGGACACCCCAGAACCACCTGCTGGACAGACCGGAAACACCTGCCGGACACGCCGGAACCACATGTTCGACTCGCTGGAACCACATTCTGGACATGGCAAAATCACCTGCCGCCTATGCCAGAACCGCTTGGCGAACACTCCGGAATCACCTGTCAGGCATGCCGGAACCACCTCACAGACCTGCCAGAACCACATGCCAATGACACCGGAAGCACCTGCCGAGCATGCCGGAAGCACCTGCTCGACTCGCCAGAACCACCTGTCGGACACGCCAAAATCACCTGCCGGCTACGCCACAGCCAGTTGGTGAACACTCCGGAAACACCTGCCGGGCTGGCTGGAACCACCTGCCAGCTACGCCAGAACCACTTGGCGGAGACTCCAGAAACACCTGTTGGGACAGCCGGAACCACCTCTCAGACGTGCCAGAACCATGTGCCTGAGATGCTGGAACCACACCCCGAACAGACCGAAACCACCTGCCAGACCCAACTGAACCACGTGCCGAGCACGCAGGAACAACCTGCTCGCCTCGCCGGAACCACCTGCCGGGCGCAGCGGAAGCACCTGCCGAGCGCGCCGGAGCCACCTGCTCGCCTCGCCGGAACCACCTGCCGGGCGCAGCGGAAGCACCTGCCGAGCGCGCCGGAGCCACCTGCTCGCCTCGCCGGAACCACCTGCCGGGCCCAGCGGAAGCACGTGCCGAGCGCGCCGGAGCCACCTGCTCGCCTCGCCGGAACCACGTGCCGGGCCCTATCCCTAACCCTAACCCTAACCCTATCCCCAAACCCTAACCCTAACCCTAACCCCTAACCCTAAGCCTAACCCTAAACCCTAACCCAAGCGTAACCCTAACCCTAACCCTACCCCTAACCCTAACCCCTAACCCCAAACCCTAAACCCTAACCCTAACCGTAACCCTAACCCTATCCCTAACCCTAACCTGACGGACAGGCTGGAACCAGCTGCTCAACTCGCCGGAACCACCTGCCAGACATGCCAGAACCACCTGCCGAGCACGCCGGAGCCACCTGCTGGACTCACCAGAACCACCCGCCTGACAGGCCAAAATCAACAGCTGGCTATGAGAGAACCACCTGGCAGACAATCCGCAATAACCTGCCAGGCATGCAGGAACCACCTCTCAGACGTAAGAGAACCACGTGCCGGACACGCTGGAACCACGTCCTGGACAGACTGGAACCACCTGCCGGACATGCCTGGACCACCTGCCGAGCACGCCGGAACCACCTGCTCGACTCGCAGGACCCATGTGCCAGACACGCCAAAATGAACTGCCGGCTACACCAGAACCACTTACCGGACACTCCGGAATAACCTGCCCGGCATGCCAGAACCACCTCTCAGAAGTGCCAGAAGCACGTGCTGAACATGCCGGAACAACCTTTCGGACAGAAAGGAACAACCTGCCGGACACACCAAAATCACCTGCGGGCTACGCCAGAACCACTTGGAGGACTCTCCGGGAAAACCTGCCGGGCATGCTGGAACCACCTCTCAGACGTGCCTGAACCACGTGGCGGACACTCCGCAAACGCATGTCGGGCCGGCCGGAACCACCTCTCAGACGTGCCAGAACCTCATGCCGGACACCCCAGAACCACCTGCTGGACAGACCGGAAACACCTGCCGGACACGCCGGAACCACATGTTCGACTCGCTGGAACCACATTCTGGACATGGCAAAATCACCTGCCGCCTATGCCAGAACCGCTTGGCGAACACTCCGGAATCACCTGTCAGGCATGCCGGAACCACCTCTCAGACCTGCCAGAACCACATGCCAATGACACCGGAAGCACCTGCCGAGCATGCCGGAAGCACCTGCTCGACTCGCCAGAACCACCTGTCGGACACGCCAAAATCACCTGCCGGCTACGCCACAGCCAGTTGGTGAACACTCCGGAAACACCTGCCGGGCTGGCTGGAACCACCTGCCAGCTACGCCAGAACCACTTGGCGGAGACTCCAGAAACACCTGTTGGGACAGCCGGAACCACCTCTCAGACGTGCCAGAACCATGTGCCTGAGATGCTGGAACCACACCCCGAACAGACCGAAACCACCTGCCAGACCCAACTGAACCACCTGCCGAGCACGCAGGAACAACCTGCTCGCCTCGCCGGAACCACCTGCCGGGCCCAGCGGAAGCACCTGCCGAGCGCGCCGGAGCCACCTGCTCGCCTCGCCGGAACCACGTGCCGGGCCCTAACCCTAACCCTAACCCTAACCCTATCCCCAAACCCTAACCCTAACCCTAACCCCTAACCCTAAGCCTAACCCTAAACCCTAACCCAACCGTAACCCTAACCCTAACCCTACCCCTAACCCTAACCCCTAACCCCAAACCCTAAACCCTAACCCTAACCGTAACCCTAACCCTATCCCTAACCCTAACCTGACGGACAGGCTGGAACCAGCTGCTCAACTCGCCGGAACCACCTGCCAGACTTGCCAGAACCACCTGCCTGACAGGCCAAAATCAACAGCTGGCTATGAGAGAACCACCTGGCAGACAATCCGCAATAACCTGCCAGGCATGCAGGAACCACCTCTCAGACGTAAGAGAACCACGTGCCGGACACGCTGGAACCACGTCCTGGACAGACTGGAACCACCTGCCGGACATGCCTGGACCACCTGCCGAGCACGCCGGAACCACCTGCTCGACTCGCAGGACCCATGTGCCAGACACGCCAAAATGAACTGCCGGCTACACCAGAACCACTTACCGGACACTCCGGAATAACCTGCCCGGCATGCCAGAACCACCTCTCAGAAGTGCCAGAAGCACGTGCTGGACATGCCGGAACAACCTATCGGACAGAACGGAACAACCTGCCGGACACACCAAAATCACCTGCGGGCTACGCCAGAACCACTTGGAGGACTCTCCGGGAAAACCTGCCGGGCATGCTGGAACCACCTCTCAGACGTGCCTGAACCACGTGGCGGACACTCCGGAAACGCATGTCGGGCCGGCCGGAACCACCTCTCAGACGTGCCAGAACCTCATGCCGGACACCCCAGAACCACCTGCTGGACAGACCGGAAACACCTGCCGGACACGCCGGAACCACATGTTCGACTCGCTGGAACCACATTCTGGACATGGCAAAATCACCTGCCGCCTATGCCAGAACCGCTTGGCGAACACTCTGGAATCACCTGTCAGGCATGCCGGAACCACCTCTCAGACCTGCCAGAACCACATGCCAATGACACCGGAAGCACCTGCCGAGCATGCCGGAAGCACCTGCTCGACTCGCCAGAACCACCTGTCGGACACGCCAAAATCACCTGCCGGCTACGCCACAGCCAGTTGGTGAACACTCCGGAAACACCTGCCGGGCTGGCTGGAACCACCTGCCAGCTACGCCAGAACCACTTGGCGGAGACTCCAGAAACACCTGTTGGGCCAGCCGGAACCACCTCTCAGACGTGCCAGAACCATGTGCCAGAGATGCTGGAACCACACCCCGAACAGACCGAAACCACCTGCCAGACCCAACTGAACCACGTGCCGAGCACGCAGGAACAACCTGCTCGCCTCGCCGGAACCACCTGCCGGGCGCAGCGGAAGCACCTGCCGAGCGCGCCGGAGCCACCTGCTCGCCTCGCCAGAACCACCTGCCGGGCGCAGCGGAAGCACCTGCCGAGCGCGCCGGAGCCACCTGCTCGCCTCGCCGGAACCACCTGCCGGGCCCAGCGGAAGCACCTGCCGAGCGCGCCGGAGCCACCTGCTCGCCTCGCCGGAACCACGTGCCGGGCCCTCTCCCTAACCCTAACCCTAACCCTATCCCCAAACCCTAACCCTAACCCAAACCCCTAACCCTAAGCCTAACCCTAAACCCTAACCCAAGCGTAACCCTAACCCTAACCCTACCCCTAACCCTAACCCCTAACCCCAAACCCTAAACCCTAACCCTAACCGTAACCCTAACCCTATCCCTAACCCTAACCTGACGGACAGGCTGGAACCAGCTGCTCAACTCGCCGGAACCACCTGCCAGACATGCCAGAACCACCTGCCGAGCACGCCGGAGCCACCTGCTGGACTCACCAGAACCACCTGCCTGACAGGCCAAAATCAACAGCTGGCTATGAGAGAACCACCTGGCAGACAATCCGCAATAACCTGCCAGGCATGCAGGAACCACCTCTCAGACGTAAGAGAACCACGTGCCGGACACGCTGGAACCACGTCCTGGACAGACTGGAACCACCTGCCGGACATGCCTGGACCACCTGCCGAGCACGCCGGAACCACCTGCTCGACTCGCAGGACCCATGTGCCAGACACGCCAAAATGAACTGCCGGCTACACCAGAACCACTTACCGGACACTCCGGAATAACCTGCCCGGCATGCCAGAACCACCTCTCAGAAGTGCCAGAAGCACGTGCTGGACATGCCGGAACAACCTATCGGACAGAAAGGAACAACCTGCCGGACACACCAAAATCACCTGCGGGCTACGCCAGAACCACTTGGAGGACTCTCCAGGAAAACCTGCCGGGCATGCTGGAACCACCTCTCAGACGTGCCTGAACCACGTGGCGGACACTCCGCAAACGCATGTCGGGCCGGCCGGAACCACCTCTCAGACGTGCCAGAACCTCATGCCGGACACCCCAGAACCACCTGCTGGACAGACCGGAAACACCTGCCGGACACGCCGGAACCACATGTTCGACTCGCTGGAACCACATTCTGGACATGGCAAAATCACCTGCCGCCTATGCCAGAACCGCTTGGCGAACACTCCGGAATCACCTGTCAGGCATGCCGGAACCACCTCTCAGACCTGCCAGAACCACATGCCAATGACACCGGAAGCACCTGCCGAGCATGCCGGAAGCACCTGCTCGACTCGCCAGAACCACCTGTCGGACACGCCAAAATCACCTGCCGGCTACGCCACAGCCAGTTGGTGAACACTCCGGAAACACCTGCCGGGCTGGCTGGAACCACCTGCCAGCTACGCCAGAACCACTTGGCGGAGACTCCAGAAACACCTGTTGGGCCAGCCGGAACCACCTCTCAGACGTGCCAGAACCATGTGCCTGAGATGCTGGAACCACACCCCGAACAGACCGAAACCACCTGCCAGACCCAACTGAACCACCTGCCGAGCACGCAGGAACAACCTGCTCGCCTCGCCGGAACCACCTGCCGGGCCCAGCGGAAGCACCTGCCGAGCGCGCCGGAGCCACCTGCTCGCCTCGCCGGAACCACGTGCCGGGCCCTAACCCTAACCCTAACCCTAACCCTATCCCCAAACCCTAACCCTAACCCTAACCCCTAACCCTAAGCCTAACCCTAAACCCTAACCCAACCGTAACCCTAACCCTAACCCTACCCCTAACCCTAACCCCTAACCCCAAACCCTAAACCCTAACCCTAACCGTAACCCTAACCCTATCCCTAACCCTAACCTGACGGACAGGCTGGAACCAGCTGCTCAACTCGCCGGAACCACCTGCCAGACATGCCAGAACCACCTGCCGAGCACGCCGGAGCCACCTGCTGGACTCACCAGAACCACCCGCCTGACAGGCCAAAATCAACAGCTGGCTATGAGAGAACCACCTGGCAGACAATCCGCAATAACCTGCCAGGCATGCAGGAACCACCTCTCAGACGTAAGAGAACCACGTGCCGGACACGCTGGAACCACGTCCTGGACAGACTGGAACCACCTGCCGGACA